>NW_018477708.1:0-1585 GCF_002113885.1 Mizuhopecten yessoensis | reverse complement strand
GGGAAGGTGAGCTAAAAACCAATAAGTTACATTTAGATTATAATTGAATAGAAGTATTAGCAGAATTGAACCAGGTGCCCCCCAAAGTTTTCATTCTTTCTGTTTGTCATGTTTTCATTTTGTCTCATGTTTTATTTCTGTGTCTAAATGGACATGTTTTAAAAGTGCCGCAAATCTCTTTGGTTACCAAAATGAAATAATAAGACGATAGAGAAAGCCAGTCAGGTTTTACTCCTATATTTGGCCATTCGTCCATTTCAAACCCGCATGTGGCAAGTACTATTGGTCAAAACACAGCAGAGAGAAGGGGTCTAAGACAAAATATTGTGTATTCAATTGAAATTATTTAACAGAACATTGTTATGAAGGAAAACAATTTCAATTTCCAGATAGTGCAATTTTTCCCACGATCGATAATTTCTTTATTACAACCGTTCTAATTGAAGACCTTATCAAAACCAGCATTTTGTATTCCAATGGTGATAAAGACTGTACCAATTATAACTCTTTTTATAATTCCACAATCAAATATATTGATGACTCATGGTCCTTTAACCTCAATTAATTTGAATGGCACTACCATACTTGCATATTCTTTATGCTTTAGAAACTTGTGAATTAAGTTATCACTTTATGCTGTCAATAAAGATTAGCTAGAAAATGACATAGGTTGACAATAATGGATACTTTAAAATCAAAGTATATACCTGAGGATGCCTGGATGTTAGGGTCAAGCTATTGGTAACCTTTTCCTCTTATAATAATAGAACACATAGAAATGACACATTTGGTTTCGTTTGTTTTTGGACGGCCTTTTCTAAGTATAAAATTGTTCTTGATGTATGGTAAAGAAATTGACAGCATATGTCCATTAATAAAAAATCGACATTGCTCATGTATAATTATACTTCTTTAAAATGACATAAGTTGTTATAATGATATTCAGATTCATATAACACAAAATTATACTATATCCATGCCCAAAATGCATGTCGTTCATTACATACATTGTACCTCTAAACTTGTACATTAGCGTCCAGATCGTTATACATTGTAGTACTGGTTGTTTTTTGTAACCGATCCCTTATATTTCTAGAGAGCCGAGGAGTATGTCGCATCGAAGATCTTTGCATAACTTTAAACATATCCGAGGAAAGAAATTCAAGCTTGTTTCCCTTTGTTGATGAACCCGCTTGAGGAATTCCTGCAGACTAAGAAAGGTTTCTGTTTGGTCATAATATGACGGAAAACGACAAATACATTTTTGGTAGACTTATGCCGTTGTATTCCGAGTTGCAATACGTTTTCTGTAATGTGCAAATGTCTAAAAAATGTTATACACCTATTACAAAGAAGATTTATTACGGTGTTGTGTGATACAAGTTAAAAGAGATGCAGTTATTGATAGTAATGTCGATAGATCAACACACTGTGTCATTGCAATTATAAAGCAATACATTTGGTCACAATGTCAGGACTACGAGAAAAAACAGTGTTACGCTGAAATGGATATCACGTCAAGGGCATTCAATACACCTGTTTGTTGATTATTTCATTTCATGCCAGCCATGTCTAGATATTTAGG
>NW_018477707.1:0-1585 GCF_002113885.1 Mizuhopecten yessoensis | reverse complement strand
ATGCACAGATACCCAATCGGGCTTGTTGTAATAGTAAACTCGAATTCTCTCAGGAAATGTCTTCTTAGTGAATGGTGGATACAAAGGACGAACATGGTATCGAGACATGTTCCTATACATATTTTGAACCAGGAATGTTCCTGAATACTGTAAAAAGACACATATCACGAAGATGCTGGTTCCTTTTAGCAAAAAGGTAGGCTTTTCACTGAAACAAGAACACAAAAGTGTATACAGACATTGAATAAACAAATTGTAAGGAAGTGAAATGTAATTTAGTTTTATAGAGTGTATGTCCTATTAACAGCTACGATCATTTAAGGAAGTTCTCGATCTGAAGAGTATTGTACAGAGGTTACATTGAGTACTTCTTTGGCAGTCATATTGTTCTGTTTCATCATTTAAGGTTCATTTCATATTACAGATAGTACCCTAACCGTCTACCCAAGGGCCCCCGTTAATTATAGCCAAGTCCTGAGTATATGATAAAATATTTGCGAGGTCAAGACACAAATAGCTGATGTGTCTCGATGATGGCACAGGCTTTACTTGTATTTCATATGTACATTATCATATTATATCAATTTCTGACTCCTTCTCTGTTTTACAAATCCTTTTTCGAAGACTCTCCCTTGTTTTCGTTGAAAATACCGTTAAACAATTTCAAATGATTATATTATGAAAACTGTGTCGTTCTCTTAATTTTACAATTTTGGTTTTATGTGTATGTAATGCAACGAGTCCTTGTTAACCTGTTTTATACCTTAAAAAGCGGATTGCTCCAAAAATTCGTCTTTGTTTTCGCCCCGATCTATGACAAAAATGACTATCCTAAACTGAAATGATCGATAACGCTGACATTTCCTTGAAATATTCATACTGGTCATTTTCATTTCTTTTGTTGGTATGACCACCTGTTTATTGATGTTCAGGTGTATCGAGAATCACAATTTTCTGACTATTGGCGAAACACAATAAGCCGAAAACGTGTTTTCCCTTAGTGTTGTTTGGTTTCTATACACATATACGGGATAGGACTGAATAATATACATAAAGTTAGACCAGTTGTCAGTCGGCTTAACAATTGATTAAATGCGACATTATAACGAGGACATTCTGTTATTTCCTCAAATATGCAAGAGATTTTTGAAATAGAAGCAACTAGATTATGTTAAAACACAACAGTGTGAATACATTGCAGAAGTTACAAAACAAAATATTAAATTATTGTATTTATAATTTGTTTGGTGATACAGTTCGGTTAACGAGATCAAGACTGATTCATTGGAATGAAATCACTGAGGTAGTTACTGAAATACCAGTCAGCAGGGTATACATGTATATCCTTTAATACCTATGACGTCACCAATAGATAAACAATCTACGTCACACAATGTTATGTTACCATGCACCTTAAGAACTTATATAGTGAAAACGTAAGTGCAAAATATAACGTCTTCTAATGTCAATTAACTTGTTTGTTTTTTATATAATAAAAAATCTTGCATTTTGTCAAGTTTACATTTTTCTATATACAATGTATATCTATATAATTTAATCTTGCTTGTAACAAGCATTTTCATTG
>NW_018477706.1:0-1584 GCF_002113885.1 Mizuhopecten yessoensis | reverse complement strand
ACCTTTGCTCTAGGTGGTACATGTAGTTGTGCTCTATTTTCTAACTATTGAGATCTAATAATCTTTTGGCAATTATGTATTGGAATTGTTTATTCATTATACGGCTACCTTATTCTTATTGAGGTATACAAAGAAATTACTTGACCAAAGCTCGAGGAATGAAAATGTGTTATTTGTTAGCTAGGTAGGTACGAAGCACAAAAGGGATGTTCTAACCTTTATAACATTTACAGTGTTGAAATTGTTCAGTACATGTACATAAGGTCACTTAATAATTTGTTTTATTTTCGTATTGAATTGACATATTCATGTCACTGTCACAAAAAATAGTTTACATGCAATAAACATGGATGTTAATACGGAATAGCACATTTGATATGTATTATTCGGCGCTGATAGTCCGTACACGAACAACCGACATGGTCAATAGTCCGAATGACAAATCCGACATACAATATCTATCGCTGATAGCCTAAGCACGGGTAGGACATCCGACATACAATATTGCTTGCTTGATAAGCTTTCGTTAGTAATGAAACATTTGTTGTGTTGAAAAGTTTAAAAACTACATTAAAATTGATTTAGTACAACTATCAATTACTGGTCCTATCGTTATTTGTCAAACCTAACCAGACGATACGGTGTGTGTTTTTATCAAACGAAAGAAAGGATCGTTATCGACAGGGTACATATTAAACATATCATGTTTGTTCCTACATTATTAGAGAAAAGTTACTAAATAAATAAATAAAATAAATAATAATATCCTGAGTAGACCCCGCCCCCCGAAGTAGAGCTATTGTTATACCCTTTGAGAATGATATTCCTGTGATCTTATTCACGTCAGCTATTTAGTTAAATAACTCCAGCCTCGGCAATATCAACTGATTGCTATCGTGTCTAGATTCTACAATAGAATATGGCAGATGAATCGGAGCGAACTCTGACCCTATCAGAGGGCGAACATAACCATACACCATTCCGTTTATCGATGTTTTATGAAAGAGATGGGACCTGAATCCAAACTGATTCAGCATCTTACCCCAGCAATGTCATGACCACTGTACCACATGGAACCAGTGTATGGAGAAGGAAGTTCAAGGTGACCAGTTAGTTCATGCTTGGAAAGAGGAAATGTCAGGACTATTTAACATATGCGGCCAGTTTGCGAAGTGCAATGTGTTAAATATCTCTTTACTATATGCGTAGAGAGAAGGGAAATATATACAGTAAATTAAGTTTAGTGTACGTTTTGTTACCACACCACGTGGTATAGTACAGATGGACGGAAAGTACATACATACATATAGATGGGGTAGCTTAATGGCTGCTGTTTTTAGTAAAATTATGACTTTATTGAAAAAGATGTCAGGACCGGTAATAAACACATTGCCTTTAGTCCTTCAACTTCATGTCGACGACGTGTTGTCTATTAAAAGAAAGAAATCCATTGACCACGTCGATGATTTATAATCCCTCGAAATCTCATGAACTTGAAATGACGAAACCTATATAAACGCTTCTTCCTCAACTACTTTCTTGTCTGATGAAAGTGACAGTGTACATATCGTACTAGTCATCGAA
>NW_018477705.1:0-1584 GCF_002113885.1 Mizuhopecten yessoensis | reverse complement strand
ACAGATATAAAAAGACTGCTATCTACAGGTGTCACAAAGGATAGTATTCTCTATACAAAGGTATAAAAAGACTGGTTTTTACAGGTGTCACAAAGAGAAGGGGTCACTATACACTGATATACAAAGACTGGTCTCTACACGTGTCACTCATGATTGGGTTCTATATACACAGGTATTAAATGACTTGTTTTTACAGGTGTCATTAAGAATGGTGGTGTCTATACACAGGTATAAAAAGACTTGTCTCTAAATGTGTCACAAAGGATAGTGGTCTCTAAGCATAGGTATAAAAAGACGGTCTCTATATAAAAGTATCACAAAGGATAGAGGTCTCTATACACAGGTATAAAAAGACTGATCTCTACAGGTGTCACACACGACAGTGGTCTCTATACACAGGTATCACAAATGAGAGAGGTTTTCTATATACAGGTATAACAAGACTGGTCACAAAGGATGGTGGTCTCTATATACAGGTATAAAAAGACTGGTTTCTACAAGTGTCACAAGGACAATGGTATATATACACAGGTATAAAAAGACTGGTCTCCACCGATATCACAAAGCAAAGTGGTCTCTATACTCAGGTAAAAAAAAGGTTTCTACAGGTGTCACAAAGGTATGTGGATTCTATACACAGGTATAAAAAATACTGGTATCTACAGGTGTCATAAAGGATAGTTGTATCTATACACAGGTAAAAAAGACTGGTATCTACAGGTGTCATAAATGATAGTGGTCTCTATACACGGGTATAAAAGACTGGTTTATACAGGTGTCACAAAGGACATTGGTCTCTATACACATATAAAAAGACTGGTCCCTATAGCTTGCACAAAGGACAGTGGTCTCTATACACAAGTATAAAAAGACTGGTTTCTACAGGTGTCACAAAGGACAGTGTTCTCTATACACGAGTATAAAAAGACTTGTTTCTACAGGTGTCATAATGGACAGTGGTTTCTATACACAGGTATAATTAAAAGACTGGTCCCTATAGCTTTCACAAAGGACAGTTGTCTCTATACACAGGTATAAAAAGACTGGTTTATACAAGTATCACAAATGATGGTGGTCTCTTTATATAGGTATAAAAGACAATTTACATGAGTATTTTCAAAGAGAGGGGCGGAATCGGGGTCCGGGTTACACTCTTAAGTTTATACACTCAACGTGATCACACAGGCACTTGCTTCGGTTACCAACATTAGACTATCACAAGCGCCAAATATACGTTGATAACTGGGGAGAAAAATGTCGACCGATGACACGGAACTAAAGGAAACAACCAATCTTGAACCAACTGATGAAGCTTCGGCAGATAAAAAGCCGACAGAAAACGATGAAGAACTAGAAAACAAAGAACAGCAACCACAGGCAGGTGCATCCAACACTGCCATTGAAGCAAAATCTAAAAGTAAGTTGAGCTGCAAATCTACTTAGTTGTTTCCTTTTTCATTTCCTTTTTTGATTGATGTTTTCTTATTCTAATATATGTGTTGTTTCCTGTTCCAGCTATACATTTTTGTTTCGTCTTGCCTACGGGCCAGATCGGCTTGTGTCGTGGCGCGTCGTCCGTCAACT
>NW_018477704.1:0-1584 GCF_002113885.1 Mizuhopecten yessoensis | reverse complement strand
TTCACAAGTTACTCAAACACACATCAAGCTGTTGAGATGTGTGAGAACCTCCCCCGACACACACCCCACCCCCAACAAGGCTGCTATGGTGTGGAGAGTATCCCGATATCACCCACACAATTCTCAAACACACATCAGGCTGTTCTATCGATCAACAAATTTGTTTCCTGTAAATTGACTATTCCTACTGGTGTATCTGCTCTGTGGCTATAACATATAGACATCTATAAGTAATTACATTTGTCATCAGGATTTTCATATACAGTGTTGCATGTGAAATAAGTTTGATTGAGAGGAAGAACTTGATTGGACTAATTATGTCGAGGAGGCTTTAGAAGCCTGTATTGGATAAAAATGTACCAGAAGTAATAAAGCCTGATGTTTGAGTGTATCATATGGTAGCATCACTTAGAGAGTTTAGGGGACCTACCTCTTGTGTATTGAAATTGGATCGGCTGTGTTACAGCCCATTTCACTCTTGTCATGATTGTTGTCGATGTAATCAATATTTTATCAAATTTGTTTGCTCAGCAGAAGTTCTGTTTTAGAGAAGTGAGCCTGTCTGTAATGTTATTGAGTAATATGTTAGTGATGCTTGTGATGCTTGCATTGGAATCGAAAGATTCACGCATTAGCAGATTTTAACTTTTGAAACCTGACAAACAGCATATAGGGTTGGCTGAACAAAAACAACTTGGGGCATATATATAACTTTTACTTCCATGGACTGAATTGTAACAAATGTATAAAAACACCAAACATTTTCATCATATTGATAAACTTCTATACAAAAGGTTAAAGGTTACCCAGTCTTGTTAAACTATGAGGTCTGGTGGGGGTAGTCGTGTTCCAACACTGTGGCGATGAGGTTTGGTTCAGTACAACTCCTTGTATCAGATCAGAAACTAATATAATAGACCTCGTCTACAATATAGACCAGCCTTTGGTGATATTATGGGGTGTCTTTGTCAAACTACTGGAATATATACACATGTTTTAAAACAGTATGTTGAAATTAAATAAAAATATGTGCTTGAATTTTTGCTTCTAATCTTGTGAATCGCAACATTTAGAAGGTGGCTTACCTTCAGAAGTTAAGGAAAATTGTCCCCCAAGATTGTAGGGTTTTGTATCTGGTTATATGGACAGGATTTTCTCATATGTTAGTGTATGAGGCGATAATCCTGTTACAATTAATGCAGTTCATGCTTTGAATGACCTTGTAACATGGTGTTAATGGGATCCCCGTACCAGTGTCAAACACTGTATCTATGCACTAAAAACTGATTTTACCAACATGACTATATCTTTGATAAATAATTTCTGTAAAGAAAACCATACCTTGCGTCCCTTTATGAAAAATAATGTAGATGAAGTAAACATAAAATAATCAGCAACAATTTTTTGATTGAAAAAAATTCAGCAAGACTAGGTCTGGATTTGAACCCTGGCCTTCCGATTGTTACTATCACTCTAAACAAATGAGCGTTCTGGTCAACAGAAGTGTCTTAGCCCTATTGGGCTACAGTTACATCCTAATGGTCACTGTATATAGGAATCCTCAAAGGCTGCACTTAATATAAA
>NW_018477703.1:0-1584 GCF_002113885.1 Mizuhopecten yessoensis | reverse complement strand
CACCGAAATTTTCGTTCAGGAAAAACAAATTAAAATCTCTGAAAATAAATGTGAAATTTTTATGTCTTACATATTTTTTTTTAACTCTGGTGGTGGTGTAAAAACAAGCATGATATTGTGGAACATTTAAATACATTTTAATGACATTACATAAGAATTTAATGCGGTGACAAAGTGAATCTGTTGTTTACATCAATAAACAATACATCGAGTCGGGGACTGGTGACGTGTATATCTCACTACCGTGACCATGGTGTTTCACCATACCTCATGCAAGCATGCAATGTTATCCCTTGACAAATTGTTCTCACACACAATGGAACTCTTTGTACGATGAGCGTTGAATCACGCATGCACTTTATGGGAACATAATGCATAATGGTTTGTATAGATGTCACCAATGCTTAAATATTGCAAAAAGCTTCTTAATAACTTTTAAGAACTTCAGGTGAAATGATGAAACATTTACAAAATTTGAAACAGTTTCTGTGCATATGAAATCAACAGATTCTTTTTTTTTTCAATCTGAAATCATCCAAAAAAACAATCTTATGAAATTTGAATGGAAAATAGCATACATATGTAGAAACAAACCCTTTACATTAAATACAACATTGCATCGATCAAAATTGATCTAGTATTAATGCGATTGAACATTTAAAACCATTAAGCATCAATTCAATTACATCTCAACAAGTTCAGACCTGTGTAAAAGACACAAACCTCAAACTGTTCTGAAATATCAAATTAAAACATTTTTTTATTGTTCAAATGACAATTCTATCACAGAGAGAAAGCACATACATTATAATGTAATGGACGGAACCTCGACTTGTAACAATGATAACAGACCAACATCCTTACATCAGGAGGTCTGGGAAAGTGGGTTTGTAATGCATAACTCCAAGGTATAACAAAAGGCTTAAAATTTGAACTAAAGTTTTCCATTCCTAACCCTTCAATGTAAATGTTTTCAAAACGTTTTCCTTTTTCTTACAATGTTTTTATGGTGACATTTCTGAGAGATTAATCACTGCTTTACTTTTATTTCATACAAAAAACAATTAATGTTGTAGTAAATAATTTTCATAACTTTGCAAAATAAAAAAATAAATAAAAAAAAATGATTTTTTTATATGAATTGTCTAACATTGAATTTACCTTATGAATAACCAAAGCTTGTGACAGACATTGATTAAAAGTAGTACTAGTGTGTAAATAATTCAGGGTTATTAACCCAGCTTTCACCCAAGGTAACTTTAGTGGACTCTTCCATGCATTTATTGGAATGAGTCCATTATGGTCTACAGTGGTGAAAGGGTTAAGTAGTGTGCCCAATAGGTTATCGTCAGAAAACAAAACAAAATTGAACTAGAATTAGAAATGAACTAAAAGGAAGACGATCAATGCCAGGAACACTTTGGGTTTAAAAATAAATGATCACCTGTCTGAATTCAAAAATAACAATTTTAGCTATGAAAATGAGAGCACAGTAGGCGAGATTTGTTTGGGGAGAGGGTTCCCAAAATAGTTTTTGTATTATATGATATATTGCCACAGGTTTCTATATTAAAATAAGTGGTT
>NW_018477702.1:0-1583 GCF_002113885.1 Mizuhopecten yessoensis | reverse complement strand
AGTTATTTGTATATACCCTGTACGTTAGTGACATTTTATAATGACTTTTATACACACCTTGTGAGTTTAGGTCCTATTACATGGAACAGGAACGCAGACAAAATGTATAAGGCGCGTTATACGGATCAGAATGCTGTTTAATGCTTAAATATGTCTTATTAGTTTGTGGACATATTATACAGTCATAGCACTTTCTTTCAAGATGAAAATCTACCCTAAACATAAAGTATGACTTATACAGTGTTGATGCATGGGAGGAGTGTAATGGAAGAAACTTACTGAATCCAAATTAAGCTTGTAAAAGTCGATCTATAAAACAGTTTTTTCGACCCCAATCTATTTCCCCGTTTTGATTTTTGACAACAAGCGTTTACTCGTTTCGTGACTGTTCGATGAACCATAAAGAACATTGCCATCAATCAATGATGAAATATAATATTGCAAAAGTTACTGGAGAGGATGATGTGGCTACTGTGCCTTGCTATATTTTTTTTTCTCAACAATTTACAGAATCCCGACGCAGTTTTCAGTGTTTTCGAAATTTTTGCAATCATTCTATTAGATTGAGTGTGTCCAATTGATCTGTCGAACAATATTTTTTTATATTGATGTTCTGAAGTCAAGTTTGCAATCAATTTAGCGATGGCCTTTTATTGCGCCTGCGTCAATCACAACGCCACGCGCGCAGTGATTCTGTTCTATAATCGCCCAGTAATAGGGCACAGTAAATCAATCTGAGGATATAACATGATATCTTGCATAACGATTTTCCATATATCAGATTGCCTCGTAGTTTTACTTTATACAAATATTTTTCATAAATTTCGTGTAAGACTGTATGCTATTTCATACTTAATATTACACTTGAAACTGTGCAATAATAATCTATGTCCATATTTACTACATATCAATAAACATTGTTTTTAAATATAACTCATCGAATATCAAATTATATAATCATAACATCATTAATCTGCCTGTAAAATTATGTTTTAAACTACATGTAGATATATACCTGTTCGATTTTTTTTCACAATGTTCATATCGAATAATGAAAAAAGTGTATATTATAAACATGTATGATTTCTTGATTTCGACTGAAAAATGGAATTATTCAAAGAAAGCATGAAGTATGAAGTCATTGTTTTTCTCCATGATGTCATTGTTTTTCTCCATGGTGTCATTGTTTTACTCTCCGTAATGTCAATTCTTTTCTCTCCATGATGTATTTATTTTCTCGCTCAGATGTTATTTTTCCCATTTTGTTATCCATTTTTTTCTCCGTGATGTCATTCCTTTTCTCTCCGTGATGTCACTTTCATTCTCTCCATGATGTCATTATTTTTCTCTCCATGATGTCATTCTTTTTCTCTCCATGATGTCAATCCTTTTATATCCATGATGTCATTCCTTTTTCTCTTTGAGATCTCATTCCTTTTCTCTCCGTGATGCCATTCCTTTTATATCCATGATGTCATTCTTTTTTCTCTTTGAGATGTCATTCTTTTTCTCTCCATTATGTCATTCCTTTTATATCCATGATGTCATTCCTTTTTCTCTTTGAGATGTCATTCTTTTTCTCT
>NW_018477701.1:0-1583 GCF_002113885.1 Mizuhopecten yessoensis | reverse complement strand
AGCAAAACGGAGTATATGTAAATATATCGAGTGTAAGTGTTTTAATCTTAAAAAAATGTAAAAAAACAGCAACCCAAACATCGTGTTTAATACACATTTTCAGTATTTTAAAATGTTATTATTTATATTAAAGTACTTGTTAATAAGTGCTACATTTTTATTTGAAATTTTAAGGAAAAACGTATCATAATTGAAAATGTTTGATTACCTTTTAAAATTTGTATACATATATATATATATGTAAATATATCAAGTGTAAGTATTTTGAACTTTAAAAAGGGTAAAAAAAACCAAAACAACAAAAGAATCATTCTAATCAAAAATATTGGTCCTTTAAACGGGTCTTTCAAACTATGTTTCTCTCTGATTTTGCTATGTTTCCAGCAAAATAATCCTTTAAAATCATTGGTGTGTGGTTTTACCGGATATGCTTAGATTGAAAAATAGCAAAACGGACTATATGTAAAAATGTCGAGTGTAAGTATTATAAACTTAAAAAAGGGTAAGAAATAAAGAAAAACGATCACAATTGAAAATGTTTAATTACCTTTTAAAATTTGTATACATATGTAGTGTAAGTATTTTGAACTTTAAAAAAGGGTAAAAAGCAACAACCCAAAAACCATTGTAAGTATTTTAAACTTTCAAAAAGGTAAGAAATAAAGAAAAACGATCACAATTGAAAATGTTTAATAACCTTATAAAATTTGTATATATATATGTAAATAAATCAAGTGTAAGTATTTTGAAATTTTAAAAATGGTAAAAAAATAACAACCCAAACACCATAGTTAGTATTTTAAACTTTCAAAAAGGGTAATAAATAAAGAAACACGTATCACAAATGAAAATGTTTAATTACATTTTATAATTTGTATATATATATGTAAATATATCAAGTGTAAGTATTTTGAACTTTAAAAAAGGGTAGTAAGTATTTTAAACTTTCAAAAAGGGTAAGAAATCAGGAAACACGTATCACAATTGAAAATGTTTAATTTCCTCTTAAAATTTGTATATATATATATATGTAAATATATCAAGTGTAAGTATTTTAAACTTTAAAAAAGGGTAAAAAACAACAACCCAAAAACCATAGTAAGTATTTTAAACTTTAAAAAAGGTAAGAAAACAACAACGCAAAAACCGTAAAAAGTCAAATATCTTTCTGCAATATATATGTAAGTCTATCAATTGTAAATAACGTAAATGTAACATTGTCAATAAAAGGAAGCTTAAACCTAATTAAGGCTGTCCTTTCTATACCCCTGAAGACGGTCCACACCCTGAAGATGGAGCCCAGACCACACCCGCGGGTCTTTCTAGGTAATATCTCGTTCCAAAAGAGGTTCCAGCTGAATGCATATTTTTAATTGATATTTTTATCACTAACCTTCTCTTCATTTTTAAATTTTTGATCAATGTCCGATATGTAAACACATTTGTATGTCCTTTGCCCCCTGCCCAACATCCATTCAAATGTAATTGTTTTATCATCGTATAACCTCATTCTAATTCATAATTGAAAATGTTTAATAACCTTTTAAAATTTGTATATATATATGTAAATATATCAAGTGTAA
>NW_018477700.1:0-1583 GCF_002113885.1 Mizuhopecten yessoensis | reverse complement strand
AAATTGATTTTAACTTAAAAATTGTCCACTTAAATATCTCCAGTACATAACCCCCATAGTGCATTACAATATCATTTATAATTTCGTTTTTCCTTTCCGCCGAAATTACCAAAAACGCTCTTAATTATACAAGCTCTTTGTACCAGATAGCTAAAAGCACGTAAACAGCATTAGTTTAGTTGCTGTAGATAGCTGCAGCATGCACTCGTTAAACCACACCAGTAACTATTATAAATATCTACTAGCATACGTAACTTTGGATTTCAATGAAACTACAGAAAAGAGCATAGATAAATTACACCCCTCTTTTCAGTTATAATGCTAGATAACATGCATGGTATATTTACATACTGTACGGAAGCCTGTAAATGTCAATTACAAAGCATAAAAAGCTATCTCGTTAAAACACGTTAGTTATCTGGTTTTAACACGTTAGTTATCTCGTTTTAAAACGGAAAAAGAAGTAAAAAGCATGAGTGTCCTATATCAGTCAGTAACGTGTATTTCTTATCGTACCCTTTATAGATATGCCTTAAGGTGTGCCTTATTTCGTCAGGTTTATGTTACATACATAAAGCGAAGTATCAGTCTCATTTGTAATAATGCAATCGCCCTTTGAAGGTTGAAGTTGGTCGTGCGTCCATTTATTTGCCTTTTTGGGGGGATGGGGGTCCTGAAAGACACTAATATCCTTCTGAAGAAGTCCATACATGAAGTTTTCAGTCTTCCATTCAAATTAACATGCTCAATATAATTTCTCCCAGAAAGACCAGTGTCTGTATTTACGAACGGTTCTCACACTCAAACTCATTACACTGTGCATCATACCGCATGATTTAATCGAGGCACATGAAAAATACAAATATATTTATTTTTAATTTTCAAATTGACACTTAGAGGCTTCGTATATATATTTTTTATTGAAAATGACTACACGTCTTCAGTTTTAGAAATATTGATGAGAAATAAGCTTGATTTTTTAACATGTTGCTCGTTTAAAAAATATGACCATAGAAACTTTCAAGGTTATAAATGGCACGTCACCATCATTTTTACATGATCTTATTGAACAAAGAAATGTTTTACATAATTTTAGAAGAGAGGAAACTCTGAAGATTCCAAGGGTGAATACCACAATGTATGGCAAGAGACCATTTAGATTTGAGGCGGCCCGGGTGTGGAACAGTCTGCCAATGGAGTACAGAAAGATAANTTCGTAGACTGCTCCGCACCTGGAATGGCCAACTATGCTCTTGTGCAATTTGCACCAACACATCGTGATTTTCACCTCAGGAATTTATCTTTTGTGATATTATTTCTACTTTATATGTGATATGCTATGTAATGTATAAATTTGTGTCTCTCTTCCATTTTAGTATACTGTGATATTTGTTGTTAAATTACTTGATATGTGTATACCTATATTTGTCGCAAGAATAGCACTAGAGTGCTAATGTTATTTTGTTTATAATATGCGACGGTAAATAAAATTTCTTGAATCTTGAATCTTGAAGATAAATATTAACGAATATATTCATCATACATTAACACGATTGACTGAAGTCAAGCAATCAAGAAAAATG
>NW_018477699.1:0-1582 GCF_002113885.1 Mizuhopecten yessoensis | reverse complement strand
AGGATTGTAGCACTAGTAAAATAACTGTAGGATAGTAACACCACCTGAAGGATTGTATCACTAGTAGAAAAAAGTTGAAGGTTGATAACCACAACTAAAGGATTTTACAATGAGTACAATACCTGTAGGATAGTAACACCACCTGAAAGATTGTAACACTAGTAAAATAGCTGTAGGATAGTAACTCTAATAAATTAGCTGTAGGATAGTAACACTAGTAAAATAACTGTAGGCTAGTAACACTAGTAAAATAGCTGTAAGATAGTAACTCTATAAAATAGCTGTAGGATAGTAACACTAGTAAAATAGTTATAGGATAGTAACTTTAGTAAAATAGTTGTAGGATAGTAACACTAACAAAACATATGTAGAATAGTAAAATAGCTGTAGGATAGTAACACTAGTAAAATCGTTGTAGGATAGTAACACCAGTAAAATAGCTGTATGATAGTAACACTAGTAAAATAGCTGTAGGATAGTAACTCAAGTAAAATAGCTGTATGATAGTAACTTTAGTAAAATAGTTGTAGGATAGTAACAATAGTAAAATATTTGTAGAATAGTAAAATAGCTGTAGGATAGTTACACTAGTAAAATAGCTGTAGGATAGTAACACTAGTAAAGTTGCTGTAGGATAGTAACACTAATAAAATAGCTGTATGATAGTAACACCACCTGAAGGATTGTAACACTAATAGAAACGCTTTAGGTCAGTAACACCGGCTAATGATCGTAACATGAGTTAAATGGTGAAGGATTATAAAAACTAGTAAAATTGCTGTAAGATAGTAAATCTAGGAAAAAAAGTTGTATGATAATAACTCTAATAAATCAGCAGTAGGATAGTAACACTAGTAAAATACCTGAAGGATAGTAACTTTAATAAAATAGCTGAAGGATATTAACACTAGTAAAATACCTGTAGGATAGTTACTTTAGTAAAATAGCTGTAGGATAGTAAAACTAGTAAAATAGCAGTAGGATGGTAACTTTAGAAAACTACCTGTTGGAAAGTTACACTAGTAAAATAGTTTTAGGATAGTAACACTAGTAAAATAGCTGTAGGATAGTAACTCTAGTAAAATAGCTGTAGGATAGTAACTATATTAAAATATTTGTAGGAAAGTAACACTAGTAAAATAGCTGTAGGATAGTAACACTAATAAAATAGCTGTAGGATAGTAACTCTAGTAAAATAGCTGTAGGATAGTAACTCTAGTAAAATAGCTGTAGGATAGTAACTCTAGTAAAATATCTGTAGGATAGTAACTCTAGTAAAATATCTGTAGGATAGTAACTCTGGTAAAATAGCTGTAGGATAGTAACACCAGTGAAATAGCTGTAGGATAGTAGCACTAGTAAACTAGCTGTAGGATAGTAACACTAGTAAAATAGTTATAGGATAGTAACTTTAGTAAAATAGTTGTAGGATAGTAACACTAGTAAAATATTTGTAGAATAGTAAAATAGCTGTAGGATAGTAACACTAGTAAAATAGCAGAAGGATAGTAACACTAGTAAAATCGCTGTTGGATAATAACACTAGTAAAATAGCTGTATGATAGTAACACCACCTGAAGGA
>NW_018477698.1:0-1581 GCF_002113885.1 Mizuhopecten yessoensis | reverse complement strand
GACGTCATTGAAAGCGGATTACAACACGTGGTCTACGAGCCTAAACGATGTAAAATCCTGTCACTGCAGCTTAGTGACAGAATCAGGAGTATGAAGCGGCTTCAGTTTCCCAGGTACAAATTTGTATCCTTTGTAACCATTGGTCCAAAAGGAACACAAGACGGTGCCATTGCCAGCAGATTACAAAACAAGACACGCTTTGCTACAGCTGTTGTGTTTGCTTTACTTCATGAATAACAAATCAAGAGAATTATTTTAACAATGCATCAAAACATATTTACAGACGTTGCAACCAATTTAGAGTTTAATCTAATATTAACATATTTTTTTCACTGTCACAAAATTAAGATAACTTTTATTGTGCATCTAGAGTTGTGACGATGTCTGTAATTGAGGTTAATGAGAAGGAAATCACGTGATCGCGTCGTGTTCGGTTGAGTAGTGTTATAGTAACACAATGTAGCAGACAACTCAGGAATGGCATGAACATCCGTAACTTTACCGTATACTTTAATATCCACAAATATGTAGTTTAACATTTTCAATAAATATTTGATATTTGCATAGTATTCTTAGCATTATTTGAAATAAAGGCCATCTCACTCGCCACTCTACATCCAGGTTTCAGTCGACCTTTTATCCATCAGCGAAAGCTGAGAAAAATAATTGTTTGAATGACACACATTGGAATCACCGTACGGTGAATTTCCTTTATATAAATATATATATACAACAATTATTTATAGCTTAATAATCGCTGTAAGTTGAGTAAATCTCCTAGTCACACCTTTAAGCTACCTTGTGACGAGATCATTCAAACCCCCTTTTACGGACAAATGTATAGAAATAAGTACGTGCCGGGATAAATACCACATGGTTACTGTAAAACTATGGGTGATATTAAGAATAGATTAGAAAGTTCTCATCATTTACTGCTCCATTTGCATAATCACACCTAAAACTATGTCGTTTTGAATATTATTTTGGTGATTTAAAATAAGTTTTTTTCGACGGATTATTTCGTTTTACGGATTTGGAATTGAAAGTGGTGATACGCGTCTTCAAACAATTAAAATAATGATCAAGTATTAACGTTCGCATCTGCTTACAATTTCAAAATATATGGTACGTCAAAATTGATTCAATTTTTGTTCGCTGAATCAATCTCACTTACTTCGACTCTACTCGTTTTCGACAGATGTGTGACCCGTGATCTTTGGTTTAAGGATCCCCGTCCCACTGCCTAAAAATGTAATGAGGCATTGTTTTTTTTTCTATACGGCATCGCTATTGCATAACCAAATCATTTCTGAACAATAGCCCATACCCTGCGGGAGTTTCTTCAGGTTTTTTTTGGCAATTATGAAAATTCGATTTTTTTCACTTTTTTGTTTTCAATTGAGCAAAATGAAACAAATACATTTTATTTGACGCAGCAATGAATTATTAGAAACATAACACATAAAAAATTATGACAACGTCAATATTGATGAACAAAACTAGTAATTTTCTAACAATAATACTAAAACAAACAAAAATGCAACACGTTAAGGACAACGAAAAGAAAATATAGGTGACAAA
>NW_018477697.1:0-1581 GCF_002113885.1 Mizuhopecten yessoensis | reverse complement strand
ACAATACGCTATATCTTCAGTCCAGTACCGGCTGACAATACGCTAGGCGTGTATATTTTTGTTCAGTATCTCATTAGTTTAGCCTTATGTCAGATATATGAAAATTCAAGGTTAGTGTACTCAAACAGATATTCCAATGTACTTCGAAACTATTTATGTAATGATCTGATATATATGTTTCCTTATGAACGCACCAAAGATATATCAGATGTACCAAACTAATAGAAAAAAGCTTGATGAAGGTGTAGTAGTTAAAAAGCATCTCGAACAATTTATGCAATTTTTAGACTCAGTAAACCAAAAATAATGTACACTGCATCATACAGCTGTTCGTCCTTTTAGAACTCGTCGGTGATACAAGGGGCCAATCCGTTAGAAATTGTTTAAACTACTGAAGGAACAGGGAGTCAGGTGAGTTAAACCCTGAATTATGAATTTAAGAAAATAGAAGAGTACTTGATATCCTCCAACTAAATTATCTTTAATCTTTGCATTTCATGAACCATGTCACTACTCCAAAACGATAACTGTGGCCTTCAAGGTTTCAGCAAACCCCGGGTACTAGTGCCTTGCCTAGATACCTTATATTTAGCTATAATGTTAAACGTTCTGTCACCATGCCAGGTTATTACAAAGTTTTGAAAATAGAAGTTTGTAGTCCCTGGTTAACATTCAGCAATTACAGATATGGCAACAACTGGTTCACCCGTTGTCAGTAAAATGAGACTTGGCGGAATGCTATGCTTGGTACCCTCAGCATGGTTTTTGAGTGAGATAGCACTATCAAGTCGGCATAAGATCCGCGCTTATCACAAGAAGCAAATACACCAACATACCCTACTTCCAGGACACACACACATATACAAGCAAACTTTACACACAGAAAGTCACTTCCTTAAATGACCTAAGCTGTTGATAGGACGTTAAGTCCTATAATACCAAACCATCAAGCGTATGTACAATAGTTGTTATATATGTACCGAAATGACTCGATTCAGCTACGTTTTGTTGTGGACACCTCGTCCACATTTTACATATTTGTTTGCATACGTTTCATTGGTCATTTGTCTGATGAAGGTGACAGCGTACATATCGTACTAGTCATCCAGACGTCACATAAACAATTGTATTGGTTGTGTAAAAAGAACTTCATAATACGTGCATTACTAAACCAAGTTACACATACTACTAAACCGAAATACACGGATAACTAAACAAAGATACATGGATTACTTAACCAAGATACGGATTACTAAACCAAGATACACGGATTACTAAACCAGGTTACATGGATTACTTAACCAAGATACACGGATAACTTAACCAAGATACACGGATTACTTAATCAAGATACACGGATTACTTAACCAAGATGATACACGGATTACCTAACCAAGATACACGGATTACTTAACTAAGATATGGGGATTACTACACCAAGATGCACGGATAACTAAACCGGCATACACGGATTACTAAACCTAGACCATGGATTTACTAAATCCAGATCAAGCGTTACCAGACCGTTATCAAGGAATTACAAAAATGATATCACGATCTGTTATACTGCGATCATTTGTT
>NW_018477696.1:0-1580 GCF_002113885.1 Mizuhopecten yessoensis | reverse complement strand
TGTACGAGTCTCTAACAGCTCATGGTGATACATCTAGTGTACAAGAGTTTCTAACAGCTCATGGTGATACATCTAGTGTACGAGAGTCTCTAACAGCTCATGATGATACATCTAGTGTAAGAATTTTCAGCCGTATCAACTATTTACAAAGTGCATTTGTATAACTCTGAAAATTGTCAGATTTTTTTTAACTAATTCCAACAGTTTGGTCCTTGTCATTATGGTTTACTGACCCATCAGATCAGTGTTACCTCACTTGTCTCCCAGGTACATGGTGTAGCGATGATGCAGGACAGCGGGCAAGCGCAGTACGATAAATACAGGTGTAACACTGATCAGCATGCTTCATAACTAATGGACAATAGGTATGAGAAATCACAGCAGCTTTACTAATCCTTCTAATTCCATGTTGCTTTAATACTCCAAATATTTTTTGGGGTTTCAGACGAAGATTTTGTGTTACCTAAGACTGCTGGATAGACATAAAGCGAAATGAACAGACCTATTTTACCCATAAACTATCATAAAGATTATTTTAAGGGACAATAGAGGAAAATAAAATTTAAAACAAGTTTCACACACAGACATATAGTGAAATGATACAAATCTGAATACCAGATGGGTATTTCACCATATACTCTCATAAAGATTTGTTTAGAGACTGTAGAGAAGGAGAAACCAGTTTCCCTGTGTGGAGCCCCTGTAATAAGACTGATAAGAGTTGTTCTGCAGCCCTGCTGTCAGAAAACATAATTAGGGGGGACTACCGGGTTACATAACTCCTGATACTGTAGCTATGGTGAGGAAAAACACAGCCCAGATCTAAAACTGTTATATAATACTGGACACTGGCCAGAGATAAGTCCACAGCTACACAGATATTTTACACTGACCACCAACTGACCAGTCAAGATAACAAATAATGAATTGACCATTTAAAAACTTTCAGCATGAGGCAATCATATTATTGATTTTTTAAATCATATCTGGAACCTAATGCCAAGGGTTTTATCTTCCCAAATGACTTCCAAAGGGGCCTTGGCCAAAGATTTTTTTTCTATATTATATTGGACAAAAGGAGAAAGACCTATAGCTAAAAACAGGTTTTTCTAAATGACTAGTTTGTATACAGTAGTACATGTACTTCTATTTTCTTGAACTTCAGGAAACAGGACATCGGTGTAATTTTTGGTGTTCTATGAAGTTGTGGCCCTCCTTACGAAATGTCTCTCAACTAATCTCATGAAAAAATACTATCAACAGATTAACACTGCAGGTAAGATAAAGCTGACCCTCAAAACAGTGTGTGAACATCATGCATAATCTCAGTTTCATAATCTCTTTATCAAATGACATTTTTTAAATTAATTGCAATTTCTATTAATTCTAAATAGTAACTCTTTTATCAGGCAAATAAACATGTTTTATACATTTTAGTCAGGCTTCCCATGGATTAAATCCAATATCCTATATTCCACTCGTCCTGTGGACTTGTTTTTTACTGTATTCTCAATGAATATTCAACAGAATGTTCCTCAATGAATATTCAACAGAACGTTCATCAATGAATATTCAACAAA
>NW_018477695.1:0-1580 GCF_002113885.1 Mizuhopecten yessoensis | reverse complement strand
GATATCGCAGAGCTGATGCCGACTTTATAGTGCTACCTCACTGAACCATACTGCCGATGACATCCAGAAGGGTACCCCATCCGGTCACATCATACTGACAACGGGCGAACCAGTTGGCCCACTACTAAATTGCTGAGCGTTAACTCCTGGACAGGCTACATACATTTCCTTGAAGGTTATATACACTGTCTAAAGAATTATGTATAGTTCTTGAAGGGTTACTTACACTATTTGCATGTTGATAAACACTGTATGAAAGTTGTGTACAATACCTGGAGGGTATATACATTGTCTTAAGGGTTAAATACAATGTATTCAGTGTGATATACACTGTCTGAAGGGCATTTCATAAAAGGTTACGTAAAAAGTCTAAACAGTGATGTACACTGTCTGAAGGGATATGTGTTCTTCAGAAAGGTTTCGTATACTGTCTCAAGGATGATATCCACTGTCTAAAGAGCTATGTAAACTTTCAAAGTGATTATGGTCACCTCTGAAAGGTAAGATACACCTTATGAGGTGATTTATTCACGTTTTAAATGGTTATGTACACAATCTGAAAGATTAAATGCACTTCCTGAAGTGTTATGTACACTGTCTGAAGGATGATGAACAATATAAATAAGAATTCCAGGTTCTTATTTACTGCTTTTTTGACAACCTACTTTGTATGTCGTCCCATGGCGGTTCACATATTTTTAAGGCAGTGTTCATTGTGTTAAGGCTTATATACACTGTTTGAATGGTTTATACACTATCTAAAGGGTTATTTAAACCGTTGAAAGGTTTATGTACAGTTCCTGTTCGGAATGAATACTTTCTAATGGTTTTTGAAAATTCTGTCTGTAGGTTGTTTTAATTAAGTAAAGGGTTTAATTCAAACACACTATATGCATGATTATTGCACTGTCTGAAGGGTTTTGTACACTTCCTGGAGGGTGATATACACTGTATGAAGAGTAACTAACACTTCTCGAAGGGTCATGTACACTTCCTGGAGGGTATGGATACTTCCTTAAGGGTTGTTTCACTGTATTGAGGGTTTTGTAAAATTTAAAGCAAACGTACACCACATAATGGAGTATGTTCAATGTCTGAAGGGCTGCACGACAAATTGTCGAAGGGGTAATTAACACTGCCTGAAGGATCACCTACACATCCTGTTGGAGTATCTACACTGTGTGGGTGTCGTGCACCGTCTTCATGAAGGGTCACTAACAGTGTTAAGTTTTGTTTTATTTTGTTTAACGTCCTATAAACAGCTAAGTTAATTTAAGGACGGACAGTGTCAAGGGGTTGTTCATTTCCTGAATGGTTAAGTACACTTCTAAAGAGTAATATGCACCGTCTGAGTGACGTATAATGTCAAAATGGACGTGTACACCTCGAAAAGGGTTACGGACACTTTTTACGGGTTTTTTAAGCTTCCTGAAGAAATACGTACTTCTTCTGGAGGATATTTACTCCGTCTGAAGGGTTATGTTCACTGTCTGAAGATTTATATAGACTTTCTGATCTCATACGTACATTGTCTGAAGGTTGAACTACACTTCAAGAAAGATTATATACACTTCATTATG
>NW_018477694.1:0-1579 GCF_002113885.1 Mizuhopecten yessoensis | reverse complement strand
TTCCGTATAAGTTTGTCTTAATTGCCCGAACGATGCGGTCGTACGAAGGCTAATCCCGATTGTGTTCTATTCTAGTCACTTGTATTGCATATTAAACTGAAAAATACCATAGTTACATGTAATATATACGTCTCTGAAAATACTAAGAAAACCACAATAACTGAGAGAATATGAATGCATCTTGCTAGGTAGTTGTTGATGTGTCGTAAAGTTGTGAGAATACTTATCCTTTCTTACCTACATTTTTTACATTAACATGAACTTAGGAAAATGAAATGAAATCTATATAGTTTACGTAATGTTTCAATAAATACCTATTTTCTCATTGGTCCTAGATAACAGTTAATCTTTAGAAGGATTCGACGTGAATTAAATCATATTTTATATTTGTCAACACGGATGATGGACTTAAATTCTTGACATAATAAAAACGTAATTAATGAATGAATTCGACCTCATATTTTGAAAGTACCTTCGATTTCGATGTGTTGTTAGTCAATCAGGTAACACTTAATAAGTCATTTCCTTAAATTGACTTCGCAGTTTTCTCTACCTTAGTCAATGAAAACTGACATCTGATTCTAATCAGAGTTTTAACTGGTCGTCTAATAATTAATAACACGAACAGAGTGTAATTAGCTACTGACTAGTATAGCTATATCGGTCAGTCGAACCCAACCAACCTTTGTTGCCAGACAGTGTGTCTACGCAGTTTATCATTGAAATAAAGAACTTGAACCCTGTAAATAAAAATATTTAGCAACTGTGGTCATAACCGTTGAATGAACAACTGTTTTAAAGAAGTTGCGTAAACTGGTTTACGATCGACTTTATCGAGATTTGTTTAATGTGTGACACGCCAGAGGTAAAACAATATTTGATTGGCAATATATAGTGCAGCATACATTTGTATAATAGAGTACAACATATTTGAATAGATCGCATTGAACATCATTTTCATTTTTATATTAAGTAGCTTCATTAATCTTTTTGTTTAAATATAAATCGTTGCTTCCAGGAAAGAAATGATAAATAAAATTTCAAGCTGTCTCAGCATTACATAGAACCTGTATAGGATCTAATGTAGTTCCTACTATCTAAAATAGTATTTTATTTCATTTCAGTTACGCACACATATGTATAGTACAAACCTCTTCTCGTGTTAATATCAAAACATTTAACGTTTTAAGTGGAGTTGGTGTACACTTATGTATCAGTACATGGTAAAAATTTAAGTCATCGTCAATATCAATCAATATGTGCCGCGTAAATGACACATTTTTCAGTTAAAAAGGATGCATTATAGTCTATATTTTATAGCAAATCTACATATCCTTAAATCAGTTATGTCATGATCACCTACCGTGTTTCGGAACTCCTCGTGGTTTATACGACTGGACCATATAGGGTGCGCTGATTTATGGATAAACATAATTCATTTATGGCTATCCAAAAATTATTTATGGATATTAAAAAACAAGAGTAACAATGGATATCCATAATTAATTTTTGAACATCCGTAAATCATTTGCTTATATCCATAAATCGAATTATGGATATCCATAAATCGAATTATGGA
>NW_018477693.1:0-1579 GCF_002113885.1 Mizuhopecten yessoensis | reverse complement strand
ACCCTACCATCACTACCAACAACACCTGAAGGCACTACCCTACCACCACTGATTCAGAAACGTTAGGTACTACCCTACCATCACACCCAACAAAGGTAGTTATATACATATACGTATACACATATACACATGTATATTTTGAATATATGTTAATTATGAACTAATTCTATTGAAACTGCCCAGTACTCAGGCAATTTTATTTTTTTCTGATTCTGGAAAATAATATATATTATAATATCGTATCAGATAATGTTCGAGTCCGGTATTACTAAATCGTGAAGAAGGGGGTATAATGATATTGATACATGCACCTTGATATAGCGGAATTAGGACAAAATCAATTCTGATCTGTTTCGGCAGCTGACATTTTCTATTACCGTATCGGACATGATTAACATGTCCCGACTGATCTTCCCCAAGTTTGGTTAGTTAAATGCACAGCTCCAGAACTGATATATGTCTATCTGAAAACTCCCGACAAGTTATTTTGTATAAAACGAATGAAACATTTTCCTATTTGCAAAATATATTCGGAGAAAGAACTTCTGGAGAACTAGATCCGAGTATGATCCTGCTATAGCTATTGGGAGAAATACACCAGGTTACTCGCGCACTTGTTAGGAACTGGGAGTGACTGACCACTGTAATATCGCCGATTTATGAAAAACAAAATGAATGGCTAAAACTTCATAACACGTATTTCCTTAGTGTAATACGTAAATATAATAAGACAAACCCGCATAATATTTGGAAGTATCGCTGAACTTTATAGTAAAATTTAACAATTTAATTACGTCAAAATAAGTCAACAGCTTTCTTTGTAAGCAACTGTTTTTGATATATAATACACTTATACATTTGTTCTTTAGCAAAAATCCCCTGAAATGATCTAACGATATGTGATACTCGTTACCTAAGCATTATCTGTACACCGCTTAAAAAGTTACAACGATATAAATGAGTAAGAAAAGTTTTGCAAGGTGACAATACTTATACACAAACTTGTTAGGTGTATTGGTGCTTTTACTCCCACACATGGGGCCCTCAGAGGGGTAGTTTATAGGACACAAACCGCCGAACTCGACACAGGGAGTGTTCTTTGTACGACGATATATGTATATTTACACGTAATAGACGGTGAATAGAAATAACAACAATCATATCTCGCTTTACAGATAGTAATTAATATACTGAGCGAAATATAATTCATCATAAATAGGCAATAAAAACACATGTTGGTTAAAGCGGAGTGGCATGCAACTTAGTTAAGGGGGTTCGAGTGTACTCGACAGCGGTGTTGACAAGGCGCTAGTGGGGTGACTTGGTACAGTCAGAACCCTTCCGGAGAAAAACGGAACAAAACACATCAGGTTTAGAGTCCGCTCCGGTTCAAAATAGTACGGAGTATCCCACAAATCTATGTTGTTATTCTTTATCCTCAGTAATAGTAAGTGTGATGATCGGTGGGATTTATCTAAACGTCAACAATCGTATATCAAGAAGATTGTTTGTCATCCTGCATAACAATGGAAATGTGAGTACGAATTTCATATATCACTTCTTTTATTTCAATTAAATA
>NW_018477692.1:0-1579 GCF_002113885.1 Mizuhopecten yessoensis | reverse complement strand
CACCATAAAGACCATCTATCTATAAAAACCACCACCATAAAGACCACCTAATTATAATGACCACCACCATAAAGACCACCTATCAATAATAACCACCACCATAAAGACCACCTTTCTATAATGACCACCATCATAAAGACCACCTTACTATAATAACCACCGGCAATAAAGACCACCTATCTGTAATGACCACCTGCCATATAGACCACCTATCTGTAATGACCACCTGCCATTNCGCCTATCTATAATAACCACCGGCCATAAAGACCACCTATCTATAATACCCAACGGCCATAAAGGCCACCTATCTATTATAACCACCTACCATAAAGATCACCTATCTATATTAACCACCTACCATAAAGACCACCTATCTATAATAACCAACTGCCATAAAGACCACCTGTCTATAATAACCACCACCATCAAGACCACCTATCTATAATAACCAACACCATAAATCCCACCTATCTATAATAACCACCACCATAAAGACCATCTATCTATTATAATCACCACCATAAAGACCACCTATCTATAATAACCACCGGCCATAAAGACCGCTTATCTGTAATGACCACCACCATAAAGACCACCTGTCTATAATAACCACCACCATCAAGACCACCTATCTATAATAACCAACACCATAAAGACCACCTATCTATAATAACCAACTGCCATAAAGACCGCCTATCTGTAATAACCACCACCATAAAGACCACCTATTTATAATAACCACCACCATAAAGACTGCCTATCTATAATAACCACCGGCCATAAAGACAACCAATCTGCAATAACCACCTACCATAAAGACCACCTATCTATAATAACCACCTGCCATAAAGACCACCTATCTATAATAACCACCGGCCATAAAGACCCCCTATCTGTAATAACTACGTGTAATAAAGACTACCTGTCTATAATAACCACCGGCCATCAAGACCCCCTATCTGTAATAACCACCGGCCATAAATACCACCAGTCTATAAAAACCACCGGCCATAAAGACCCCCTATCTATAATAACCGCCGGCCATAAAGACCACCTATCTGTAATAACCCCCGGCCATAAATACCACCTGTCTATAATAACCACCGGCCATAAAGACCCCCTATCTGTAATAACTACCTGTAATAAAGACTACCTGTCTATAATAACCACCGGCCATCAAGACCACCTATCTGTAATAACCACCGGCCATAAAGACCACCTTTCTATAAAAACCACCGGCCATAAATACCACCTATCTATAATAACTACCTGTCATAAAGACCACCTATCTATAACAACCACCTGTCATAAAGACCACCTATTTATAATAACCACCACCATAAAGACCACCTATCTGTAATAACCACCGGCCATAAAGACCACCTATCTATAATAACCACCGGGCATAAAGACCCCCTATCTATAAAAACCACCGGCCAGAAAGACCACCTATTTATAATAACTACCTGTCATAAAGATCACCTATTTAAAACAACCACCTGTCATAAAGACCACCTATTTATAATAACCACCACCATAAAGACCACCTATCTGTAATAACCACCTGTCATAAAGACCC
>NW_018477691.1:0-1579 GCF_002113885.1 Mizuhopecten yessoensis | reverse complement strand
GGTACTGGTTACAAATCTAACTGGCTTGGTAATGGTTACAGATCTAACTGGCCTGGTACTAATTACAGATCTAACTGGCTTGGTACTGGTACAGATCACAGATCTAACTGGTCTGGTACTGGTTACAGATCTAAGTGGCCTGGTACTGGTTACAGATATAACTGGCTTGGTACTGGTTACAGATCTAACTGGCTTGGTACTGGTTACAAATCTAACTGGCTTGATACTGGTTACAGATCTAACTGGCCTGGTACTGGTTACAGATCTAACTGGCCTGGTACTGGTTACAGATCTCACTGGCTTGGTTCTGGTTACAGATCTAACTGGCCTGGTACTGGTTACATATCTAACTGGCCTGGTACTGGTTACATATCTAACTGGCCTGGTACTTGTTACAGATCTACCTGGCCTGGTACTGGTTACAGATCTAACTGGCCTGGTACTGGTTTCAGATCTAACTGGCCTGGTACTGGTTACAGATCTTAGTGGGCTGGTACTTGTTACATATCTAACTGTCCTGGTACTGGTTACAGATCTACCTGGCTTGGTACTGGTTACAGATCTAACTGGCCTGGTACTGGTTTCAGATCTAATTGGCCTGGAACTGGTTACAGATCTAACTGGCCTGGTACTGGTTTCAGATCTAACTGGCCTGGTACTTGTTACAGATCTAACTGGCCTGGTACTGGTTACAGATCTAATTGGCCTGGTACTGGTTACAAAATCTAACTGGCTTGATACTGGTTACAGATCTAACTGGCCTGGTACTGGTTACAGATCTTAGTGGGCTGGTACTTGTTACATATCTAACTGGCCTGGTACTGGTTACAGATCTACCTGGCTTGGTACTGGTTACAGATCTAACTGGCTTGGTACTGGTTACAGATCTAATTGGCCTGGTACTGGTTACAAAATCTAACTGGCTTGATACTGGTTACAGATCTAACTGGCCTGGTACTGGTTTCAGATTTAACTGGCTTGATACTGGTTACAGACCTAACTGGCCTGGTACTGGTTACAGATCTAACTGGCTTGGTACTGGTTACAGATCTAACTGGCCTGGTACTGGTTTCAGATTTAACTGGCTTGATACTGGTTACAGACCTAACTGGCCTGGTACTGGTTAGTTACAGATCTGACTGGTCTGGTACTGGTTACAGATCTAACTGGCCTGGTTCTAGTTACAGATCTAACTGGTCTGGTACTGGTTACAGATCTAATTGGCTTTGTAATGGTTACAGATCTAACTGGCCTGGTACTGGNATCTAACTGGCCTGGTAATGGTTACAGATCTAACTGGCCTGGTAATGGTTACAGATCTAACTGGCCTGGTATTGGTTACAGATCTGACTGGCTTGGTAATGGTTACAGATCTAACTGGCCTGGTAGTGGTTACAGATCTGACTGGTCTGGTACTGGTTACATATCTAACTGGCCAGGTATTGGTTACAGATCTGACTGGTCTGGTACTGGTTACAGATCTAACTGGCCTGGTACTAGTTACAGATCTAACTGGTCTGGTACTGGTTACAGGTCTAATTGGCTTGGTAATGGTTACAGATCTTAACTGGTCTGGTAC
>NW_018477690.1:0-1579 GCF_002113885.1 Mizuhopecten yessoensis | reverse complement strand
TATCTGATGCAAGGGCATTATATTATGACATTGTGTATATGTCTCCATTTAACAGTATATAACCATGTCTCTTGTGTTCCCATATTTTACACTCCTGCAGGTGGGGGATCAGGAAAAGAATACACCTGCTGTTACCCATGCCACTGCATGTATCGTAGGAGGTGACTACTGTGGGAACCCTCAGCAGAATTGGGGATTTGCTTTGATGTCCTCTATTTGGGGACAAAAAAGCAACCAAAATAAATCAGCTGTGACCATTGCAATATTTGGGATCTTGTTTTTTTTTTCTACTTCTAACTACCTTTTTATTTCCTAGCGCCTTTCTTGGTAACATCTCACTTTTGGCTTGAATGTTGAGTGTTCGCCCAAATGGGGAAGACAAAGAGTTCTGTCCCCAGGCCAGAATATACCAAAGTCCATAATAATGGTAGTTGTTATTCCCTGCTTAACGTAAAGCATTTCGGGGAATGGCAACAACTGGTTCACCTGTTGTCAGTATAATGTGACCGAGTGGAATGCTTTACACCTAGCCTTCGGCATGGCATTTCAGTGAGATAGCACTATAAAGTCGGCATCAGATCTGCGCTATCACAAGGAGGCAAGTCCACCAACATACCCTGTCTCCTGCATACACACACAAGCACGCACACTACACACATGGAGGCACGTCCTTAAATTACCTTAGCCGTTTCAATCAATTTTGATTTCACTGGTAGACAGAGCTCCTTTGGTTAATTTCTTTGCTGTAATATTATTGGTCAATACAGTAAAACCTCGTTGTAATGTCAATGCCACCCGTTAAACCGCCAAACCTGCATATCGCCATTAATTTACTCAGAACGGATTTCCCCCAACGTTAATACACCCGTTGTAACGTCAAACCCGCATACATGTACCACCATCATATTCCCAAAAACAAATGGTTAAAATCACACTACTTTGACCTCTTTAGATACTGCCAATTTCAGTCGAGTGCAGGTATATCCCAATGACAGGAATTTTATGTACGTGTGTACATTGTATTGTTACACTTGACTGCCGACTGATTAGATACTCAGCTGTATTGTTGTGTACACATGAAATCGTTGAACCATAGATAGACCTCTGTTGTCTTTGTAAGTACATTCATGTAGTGATGTAAGTTTTTGCATTGACGTTGTCGGGATATCACAGCATTAATTAAACATTATTTGTGTGTGACACTTCTATACATATTGTGATTATGTTTTGCACACTCAACAATTTGGTACTTTAAATTATAACTTTAAAAAAAACCTTTATGAAGTTTTTTTGTTTTTTTAAAGTATAAGTTCAGTTGATGTGTGAACACTTGGGTTCAAAACGGTAAACCTGATATACCGCCAAACTGGTTATATCACCAAAATCACAGAGGACAGATGGTATAACGAAGTTTTACTGTACCTCAATTATTCTCTAAACAAATGGAAATTCTACTTCACTTAAATAATGTTAGTTTCATTAATAGACTAATAGTAAATATACAAACGCAAGTTATTGCAACATGTAATATCGTTTTTTTTATCCTTCAAAATTCATAATAGTATTTGTATGTATTGGT
>NW_018477689.1:0-1578 GCF_002113885.1 Mizuhopecten yessoensis | reverse complement strand
AAGAATTATTCACGACAAATAACGACTTGGTGGTCAATTTGATACTGGTTACATATATGACAAACAGAAAACAATGTTTTTTTCTCTGCTAAAACAATTTATTATAATTATCTTAATCATACATCTCGTATTACGACAGACAAAACATAAGCTTTTATGGTCTAGAATACAAGTCTTTATGTAAAGCATGCAAGGCCACTGAAACGTCATGCACATTCTGATGTGCATTAGTACACATGAAAACAATCATAATAAGCAGCATGAGAGAGATGATGATGATCACGATGATAATGAGCAGGGTTAGGATTTTTATCTTAACCATGACAAACATTCTTGATGTGTATTAAAATGAAAAATACAATATATCGTTTCAGTAACTAAAACAATGACCTTATTAAAACACAAACATATCAAACACGAGATGCTTGTCTGACAAATAACGACAGCGCTTGATTGGATGGGGGTGGAACCGTCAATTTACAAAATTGCATTATAGTTTACTAAATATTGACTGCTCCCCGACAGATAAATAATGAATGGCTCCCAAGAGAATATAGGCCTGTACATGTTCTGATTTAAAGTAGGTAGAGATGGTAGAGATGATAAACATGGCTTTAGTTTAACCTTATTACCACTAAGAACAATATTTCCAATATATTTGTTTTATTAAAACAACTTATATGAAATATTTTAATACCTTTGTTGATAACATTGACAATAACAACATAGAAATAAGTAATTCTTATATATCCATTTTTTTGTATAAATAGTAGAATTAAAAACACCGTTTTTCTTCCGTTTTGATATTTGGTGTTTACGACTTTCAACTTTCGAAATTAATATTTAACATTTAGGAATAAACTTCATAAGAAAATTAAGACAGTTCTACTACAGTTTGACTCAAAACACATACCAATCGGCTACAATTACGAGAAACTGAGCAAATATCTGATTAGAATAAATGGTGTTAACAGTCAAATGGCACTGAGGTTACAGTACAGACGGAGGCATCAACACCTTTAAATGGGTGTCAAACTCTTAACTCAACAGTGATACTAAATAATATGATATCTGTCTTCAATGAAAAATATTACATGCTTCTTAAAAACGTTGATATGATGTTTTCCAAAGTCACAAAAAGAAGTTGTTTCAAAGGAAAATACCATGAAACACGAACTTTAGATTTTAGAGTTTTGATTTTAGATCCTTTTAAGTACATTTGCTATGTAAGAATTATAAACAGATACAGTTTTGATTGATCGTACCATTTACAATACAATTACTAGTGAAGGTTTTAATTCAATAGATCTATTTTTGTCTTTATTTGGTGTTTCACTTAAGATATAGTCATATAAGCAATAAACTCGCATATTAATACTGATCTTTTTGCATCATAAATTGTACAAATAAAACTGTGTTCATCAACACTTTCCAAATCAAATTGATTGTAAATATCCATTTTACAATGCAGATAATTACACTTAATTATATAATCTCAGAGGAGGTCAATGAACTTGTTTCACGAAAAACTTTGTTTTTATCAACAACAAAAGGTATATTTTTCCATACAATACACAC
>NW_018477688.1:0-1577 GCF_002113885.1 Mizuhopecten yessoensis | reverse complement strand
ATACAGATGATTCGTCCTACATCATACAGCTGATCCGTCCTACATATTACAGCTGATTCGCCCTGCATCATCCAGCTGATCCGTCCTTAATCTTACAGCTGATCTGGCCTACATCATACAGCTGATCTGGCCTTCATCATACAGCTGATTCTTCCTACATCATACAGCCGAACCGTCCTACATCATATAGCTGATTCCCACTGCATCATACAGCTTATTCATCCTACATCATACAGGTGATTCGCCCTGCATCATGCAGCGGAATACACTACATCATACAAATGATCCGTCANAATCATACAGATGATTCGTCCTACATCATACAGATGATCCGTCCTACATCATACAGATGATTCGTCCTACATCATATAGCTGATCCGTCCTACATCATACAGATAATTCGTCATATATCATACAGATGATTTGTCCTACATCATACAACTGATTCGTCCAACATAATACAGATGATTCGTCCTACATCATACAGCTGATTCGCCCTGCATCATGCAGCTGACTCGTCCTACATCATACAGTTGATTCGTCCTACATCATACAGCTGTTCCGTCCAATAGCATACAGCTGATTCGTCATACATCATACAGCTGATTCGTCCTACATCATACAGCTGATTCGTCCTACATCATATACCTGATCCGTCCTACACCATACAACTGATTCATCCTATATCATACAGCTGATTCGTTCTACATCATACAGCTTATTCGTCCTACATCATACAGCTGATTCTTCCTACATCATACAGCTGATTAGTCCTACATCATACAGCTGTTCCGTCCAATACAGCTGATCTGTCCTCCATCATACAGCTGATCCGTCCTACATCAAATATCTGATCCGTCCTTCGTCATACAGCTGATCTGTCGTTCATCATACAGCCGAACCGTCCTACAAAATACATCTGAACCGTAATATATCATACAGCTGATTCGTCCTACATCATACAGCTGATCCCTCCTACATCATGCAGCTGATTCGTCCTACTTCATACAGCTGATTCGCCCTGCACCATGCAGCTGTTTACACTAAATCATACAGCTGATCCGTCCTCCATCCTACATCATACAGCTGATTCGTCCTACATCATACAGTGATCCGTCCTACATCATACTGCTGATTCGTGATCCGTCCTACATCATACAGATAATTCGTCCTATATCATACAGATGATTTGTCCTACATCATACAACTGATTCGTCCTACATTATACAGCTGATCCCTCCTACATCATGCAGCTGAGCCCTCCTACATCATGCAGCTGAGCCCTCCTACATCATGCAGCTGATTCGTCCTACTTCATACAGCTGATTCCCCCTGCACCATGCAGCTGTTTACCCTAAATCATACAGCTGATCCGTCCAATAGCATACAGCTGATTCGTCATACATCATACTGCTGATTCGTCCTACATCATACAGCTGATTCGTCCTACATCATATACCTGATCTGTCCTACACCATACAACTGATTATTCCTATATTATACAGCTGATTCGTCGTACATCATTCAGCTTATTCGTCCTACATCATACAACTGATTCGTCCTACATCATACAGCTG
>NW_018477687.1:0-1577 GCF_002113885.1 Mizuhopecten yessoensis | reverse complement strand
TTTTCTGTCATGTCTAGTTCCACCTTGCTTTCCTAATACAGACAAATAACGCCTCCACCAGGGTTACTTTTTTTCTATAGACCTGTGTGTAANATAAACCTGTGTATTCCACATTTTTCTATAGACCTGTGTGTATTCCCCATTTTTTTCTAAAGGCCTGTGTGTATTCCCCATTTTTTCTATAAACCTGTGTATTCCACATTTTTCTATAGACCTGTGTGTATTCCCCATTTTTTTCTAAAGGCCTGTGTGTATTCCCCATTTTTTCTATAGACCTGTGTATTCCACATTTTTCTATAGACCTGTGTGTATTCCCCATTTTTTTCTAAAGGCCTGTCTGCATTCCCCATTTTTTCTATAGACCTGTGTATTCCCCATTTTTTCTATAGACCTGTGTGTATTCCCCATTTTTGCTAAAGACCTGTGTGTATTCCCCATTTTTTCTAAAGACCTGTGTGTATTCCCCATTTGTTATATAGACCTGTGTGTATTCCCCATTTGTTCTATAGACTTGTGTGTATTCCCTATTTTTGCTATAGGTTTGTGTGTATTCCCCATTTTTGCTATAAACCTGTGTGTATTCCCCATTTGTTTTATAGACCTGTGTGTATTCCCCATTTGTTCTATAAACCTGTGTGTATTCCCCTTTTGTTCTATAGACCTATGTGTATTCCCCTTTTGTTCTATAGACTTGTGTGTATTCCCCATTTTTGCTATTGACTTGTGTGTATTCCCCATTTTTGCTATAGACTTGTGTGTATTCCCCATTTTTTCTATAAACCTGTGTGTATTCCCCATTTGTTCTATAGACCCGTGTGTATTCCCCATTTGTTCTATAGACCTGTGTGTATTCCCCTTTTGGTCTAGAGAACTGTGTGTATTCCCCATTTGTTCTATAGACCCGTGTGTATTCCCCATTTGTTCTATAGACCCGTGTGTATTCCCCATTTGTTCTATAGACCTGTGTGTATTCCCCATTTGTTCTATAAACCTGTGTGTATTCCCCATTTTTGCTATAGACTTGTGTGTATTCCCCATTTTTGCTATAGACTTGTGTGTATTCCCCATTTGTTCTATAGACCCGTGTGTAAACCCCATTTGTTCTATAGACCCGTGTGTATTCCCCATTTGTTTTATAGACCTGTGTGTATTCCCAATTTGTTCTATAGACCTATGTGTATTCCCCATTTGTTCTATAGACCTGTGTGTATTCCCCATTTGTTCTATAGACTTGTGTGTATTCCCCATTTTTGCTATAGACTTGTGTGTATTCCCCATTTTTGCTATAGACTTGTGTGTATTCCCCATTTTTTTCTATAAACCTGTGTGTATTCCCCATTTTTGCTATTGACTTGTGTGTATTCCCCATTTTTGCTATAGACTTGTGTGTATTCCCATTTTTTTTTAAAAACCTGTGTGTATTCCCCATTTGTTCTATAGACCTGTGTGTATTCCCCATTTGATCTATAAACCTGTGTGTATTCCCCATTTGTTCTATAGACCTGTGTGTATTCCCCTTTTGGTCTATAGAACTGTGTGTATTCCCCATTTGTTCTATAGACCTGTGTGTATTCCCC
>NW_018477686.1:0-1576 GCF_002113885.1 Mizuhopecten yessoensis | reverse complement strand
TACAGGGTGTGACTGATACATACAGTGTGACTGACACACAGAGGGTATGACTGATACATACAGAATGTGACTGATATATACAGCGTGTGACTGATAATTACAGGGTATGACTGATACATACTGAATGTGACTGATACATACAGAGTGTGAATGATACACACAGGACGTGTACACACAAAATGTGACTGTTGAACTAGATGTGACTTATGTATTAACATGACTTTGATACACATGGTGTGACTGTTTTGTACAGAATGTGACTGACTCTAACAAAGCCTGACCTTTATATACAAAGCTTGACCGATATAGTGACAGACACAGTGTGGAGGCTGTCGCTGCTATGTAAAGTGCTGCCGACACCTACGGCTATGACACCGCCAGAACTCACTTAAAGCGACATCACTATTCACCTGCAGCCGCAGTTGAAGAGTTCTTCTAAATCCATTACCTCGTAAACAGCCGTCGTTGTACGAGGGTGACAGGAAGCAGCATGCCAACTACTCGGGGAGGTCGTTCTTTGTCGTCACCATATATTGCTGGATCTTTTTCTGTATGTTCTTTGTAAGAATACATGTCGCTGGAAGTTTCATTACACCACCCACAGTAGCTGTGATATTGAATCCGTGATAATCCCATCCCCTTATGACCTTTCTCTGTCGCAATCCCCATCCAACGGGACGGCGAGCGATTTAGGCGATCCAAATACGCTAAGGTCACTAGATCTGAAGTAATGAATTCTCATCAAAGTTGCCAGCTTAGGCGACAGGCGAGTATTAGGGAGGGGGATGTGACGAGGGACACATTAGAGATGCTTAAAGTGTCAGCTCTGCCAATCAGGGGATTTATTCGTACCATATGTGGAACACTAAAAGTAGACAGAAGGTGCCCATCGGAACCTGTAGATATTCCTGGACGGTCGGATCGTAGTCAAAAAACGTCTTCCCGGCATGGTAAGTGTGTCTCTTTTAAATATAGTACATAAAGTCGCACGTGATGGAATGGACGTGTTTGCACGTGAGTGTGGACAAGTGACCTAGTGTGTGATATATGTTTTCTTGTGCCTTTTAGATGTGTACACGCGTGTGGTTATGTGTGGAAAAGTGACCAAGTGTATGAATATATGTTCTCTTGTGCCTGTAATAAATTGTGCTGCGGGGTTTACCCAATTGTGTTTATAACCGGCCATTACGCATGATTGTATGCTGTTTGCAAAAAATCTCTACTGCATGTGTATATATTTTGATATGAGTTTAATGGAAAGGTGGTGTTTCAATTGTAACTTTATGGAGCAGAAAATACAAGGTGGAGGAAATAGGGAAACAAAACAATACCCCACCCCTCGTCTCCCCACTGTTAATAGTACAGGACACGTTACTGTAACGGCGAGCTTCTTGCCAAAGTTACCGACAGTGTGATACGATATTGAATGATTCAATGTCTCCCCTATGGACGGAAAGACATCAGACCAAAGGAACTATTCGTTTAAGACCATCCAGAGACTTTGCTTCTGAGGTTAGATTTACTCACAGGGACTGAGAATTTGTTACAGCTATATTTGGACCTAAACTAAGGTGTT
>NW_018477685.1:0-1575 GCF_002113885.1 Mizuhopecten yessoensis | reverse complement strand
AAGTTTGCATAGATAAATGACCTTGACCCATAATTGAGGTCACAGGGGTCAAATTTGAATCAAATACACAAACAACTTTTTCTGAAGAAAAGAATGGCTTCCTGTAATTGTGATGTAACTGTTTTTGTGCGTGTATATTTAGATTGTTGTTAGGGCTGAAATGAATTAAATATACTGTCAGTTGGTGGTAAAACAATACCAGGACAACTAAATTAAGTCATACCCCTGGCAAATTGTTTGTTATAAAAGGTCATTATGTTACTTTCAAAATGAACATATGGATGGAACATTACTCCAAAATGTCTGGTGACATTTATGTAGGGATTGAATCTGGAATTTTCCAATGTTCATGCAAGTATAAGGGGGTGGGGGTTACTCATTACACACCACATAAGTGGCGGTGGTCTTACATAATGATTGCATCGTGTTCTCTTATATTGATGTTAAGCTCTAGCATTGAAGTTGCTTGTGATAGCAATGTTAAAGTGTAGATAAACACTTTATCATCTGCATATAAATGCATCACCTTTACCAAGTGCTTCCAGAATTACCGTTATAGTGATTTTTAACTGGGGACCTTTTGGGCCAATAATGGGCCACATTCCCAATAACATCTATTTATTATTTATGCATTATTCCCAAAATTTACTACTGAAATTTTAAAAATTGCGACCAGATTTATACCATTGACATTGTCAAGTTTTAACAGAATATTACCATTATCAAATGTTACCATAATTATACCATTATCAAATGTTACCATAATTATACCATTATCAAGTGTTACAAGCAGGCTTGTTTTGTGGGGTTCTCCATTAGGGCACACCTTAAGCTTTAGCCCAGTCAGGCTTGAGTTTTTCACCCATCGGATATCGGCCGTTTTATAACTAAACTGAGCGGGTTCAGTATAAAGTATGCAGTTTTAGGATATTAAGTGTCTGTGAGCATACTAAAAGATTTCCACCCTGGAGTATACATTCATACTATTTAGTGTCACCCAATGGAACAGTGGCAGGGACTCTCAAATGTAGTTATAGTGTGATGAGGGTCCTGACTCATCCCACAAGAACATGCATTAATGTATCTGGATACCTGAAGACATAATGACATTTCAAACATCAATAAATCTAGATATTTCAAACTGGATTGTACTGTACCAACATACAATTTAGACAGCAAATGAAATTAGATATGCTTTTTTTTATATTTGTAGAAGTGAGTCATCTCCCTTGAACATGTAATTAAAACTGTTTATGGTATTGTTCGAGTAACCAGACATACAGGATATTTACTGGCAGTTTTGCTGATACATCAATTATCGAGGTAAGTGGTGATTAAGTGTGCTGAGAGATCTTGACTTTTACTAATGATGTAGATGTTCTTGGAGTTGCTTGTCTTGCCCCTCTCCTCCTGTCACTGGTAACTGTAACCAAATGGGCTGGGAATTAGGTAATTAATGAGAAAGAATGGAACCCTCTTATAACATGCAAGATAGTAGTTTAAAAAGAGAGCAGTGCTTTGGTCAAAAGTACATCTGAGGTCAAATCTTACGATTTTGGTAACACTGTGAATTTA
>NW_018477684.1:0-1575 GCF_002113885.1 Mizuhopecten yessoensis | reverse complement strand
TGTAAATATCATAAGGTTGGATGTCCATGGAGATGCATTTGTCGATAAAATTTGAGAAAATGTGTCAAATCTGTCATGTGAATGACCTTTGGTGGGCAGTATATATTGTCTCCTTAATCTCTCATACCATATTAATAGGTCTTATGTAAACTAGTGTGCTGTGTATGACTACTCGTTCACTCATATCAGATAAAATCTAACTTAAGTAGACAACAAGATAAGAGGGTTTACATTAGAACGGATTGTATTTATATTTATCGTAATGTTTGGATAATGACTGCTCTTTAATATAATAGATATTGTATTGTCAAGAATTGCATCAATGTGAAATTGTTCATCATGAGCTCTATTATTAGCATATACAAGTGTACGTAACCGAACGTAGCAAAATAACCACACCCTGGGATTGCATCAATACAGATGAGGAAAATCACATGATGTGTTTCGCAATTAGGTCTTGTGGTGTAAGTTAACGTTTAACATTTGATATTAAATTCTTTTATTCTACAATAAACTAGGTGTTACAACATAAAGCTCATAATGATAACTTTAAAATAACGTTATAGAATATAGTGTTTTATCATTTCCTGTTGTTGACATTAGAAACATATATTGATTCGTCCTTTTTACCAATCCTTTAGGTTATGACAGATTGTCGACGATATTGTACAAGCTCAATTATATACCAAACACTAGATGATACTCGTCACATATCCATTCGTAACATTGACAATCAACAACACGTTATCGAAATAACTACGTGTTATTATGATAGAATGACGCTTATACCACAGGTTATATTACTGTTATTAAGCTGTTGAGATACCATACTTTATACAATACTCACCTAGTTCCACACAATATGTTTATGTGTTTCTGTTGTTTAGCTCTGTCTTAACAGGACTGTTTAAATCCCTTGAACTGACAAGGAACCGTGTGTATGCCCACCTATTTGTAGGCATATCCAATTGATATGGGACATGGACAGGTGTGATAAGAGCAAGGTAGGATTGGGGTGAGATATGTACCCATACATAAAATTGATTTGTTACGTAAGCGTTTGTGTTTTTCATGATAAATTGTTACGTCAAAAATGTACCTTAACTTGGGGAAAGGGTCACGGAGTGAAAAATAAGAACGAACGTAATTTGTCACGATACGTCTAAATCATTGTGACTGAAAAGTTAACGTACTCTATTACAGAATTTGATTTGTATTGCTTGTGGACAATTGACAAATGGAGGTCATATCGACTATTACATATAATCACGTATATCCGAAGTTATATGAAACCATATTGATGCACTTAACGTCTGGTACATATAGATATATTTCGGTGATACCAAACGTGACATCTAACATACGGATAAGTACGTAACCAGGCGGATGTGTTTTCAAATCAATGTACCTTTTCATTTCAACAACGTCGCAATTATAAATGTAATCGAAAAAAAGTTACGCAGAATTACATCAATAAAGATTTTTACTGCTTACCTTGTTTTAACATAATTATAAGAACGTTAACAGACGGGTGTTTTCTTACATAACAAAGTACATGTACTTTAACCTTCCTCA
>NW_018477683.1:0-1575 GCF_002113885.1 Mizuhopecten yessoensis | reverse complement strand
CTACTTCATGCAACAGCAGCAGGGTATGAACAGGGGGCACTAATGGCTTGCAAAACAAAAAACAAAAAAAACAATTGTAGCAATTTTTCTGTTTAATATATCATTAGGGCATTGCTTTCCTATTACTAATTAATTATGATTGACTTTTTAATATGAGCATTGTATAGCTAAAAATATCAATTAAATATTTATATGTAATTGAAACATACATGGAATTATCTCCCCTATACCATCTGCTATATATATATATATGTCTATGCTACCTATTATATATGATTTGCATCAATATTTTCTTACAAACCATTTCATTCATCTTTGTCTTTGTCATGTCAACCTAAGGAGAGAACTTATATAGGCCTAGCCTGCTGTTCAATCCTATTGTTTACTCAACAAAATATGATGAAATGAAATGATTTGTTGAGTTGGAGAAATGATGTATATTATATTCACACCCCTGGATACATTAAAAAGAATCATAAAAAGAGTTCATAAATTAATCACAAATGGGTTTGGTTCATAATTAGTCACATTCCGGAGCCTTGAGAGCCACATATGATGATGACCTTATGCCGTCAAGTGCCATCGGTCTGTCGTCCGTCCGTCGGTCGTCTATCCGTCTGTCAATCAGCACTGGCTTCAGATGACCTGTGAACCACGAATAAGAATTGAGAAGCATCCCTGTGTGGTGGAGATTAAAATTGTGCATAATATGGGGATAGTTTCATCAGTTTTGAGTTCGATTTAGGGTTTTGTTCGCATTTTGATTTTGTCTTGATTTACCTTTCCAGTATGTTACGCGTAATGTTTTGGAACATTTTTGGCGGACAATATTTTGATTCTGTTAAACTTTCCAAAAGGCTGCGGTCTTCAATGGTTCCCAAAATAAGTTTTNTTCTTTAAAGTCTCGATGAATATCCCTAGAGATTAATAACAACTTAAACTATTTATATCTAATAATTAGAGCCAAGAATGAAAACAAATGGTTTGAAACACCAGTATGCAACAATGGTAAGTTTACACGAGCAGTTTATCTTCCTTAAAAAATAGTAAAGGTTCTATTCTTCATTAAAACAATATCAGCACACCATTGCAGATATATATTTCAGCTATGAAAAAAATCTGACTCCCCACTTAGACAAGTGTAAGTATAAAATACGGCATGTCTTTTGTTACCAGATAGTTAACCATGCTACTGACAGAGCTTATTTGCGCAGTCAATCTATTCTGTTTCATAATAACCGTCCTCTCCATATGGCACATGGAGATATATGTCCTATAAATGAATACATATATGGTTTTGATACTTGAAGAAACCACTGATGAGAAAATTTCGAGAAGTTTCTAGTTTTTAAAATGGTTTCTGAAATTGGAAAGCCTATCGTCAATCTAGCATCAGGGTCGAGTTAGGACAATATCGTGTGGGTTACTTAATCAGCCAAGTTGTATAGGTTCTTGTAGAAAACATCACAAGGTGATACCAATAATACTGCAAGACCTAAACGCAAAAAAACCATGATATAAGATGCAATCATGCATGGTACACACTGATAAATCAAAGGGGACGACCATAAAACA
>NW_018477682.1:0-1574 GCF_002113885.1 Mizuhopecten yessoensis | reverse complement strand
ATTACACTAACATGTAATTTCTACAGATATTTTATTTTAACAATTGTCATTGCTATTGATAAACACCAACAGTCAGGCATACATGTATTATAAACAAGATGATAATATTCCCAATATCTACACATACATTATATCTTACCCAGTACAAAATAGCTGTATTCGTCATAGTCTGATATTGATATTTCATATTCGTTTTTAAAGAGTCATTGCCCTTTTTGGTAGCCTCTTTTGATCCTGATTAGCTAAGACAATAATGGCTATTACTTTAGTTTAAAGGGTCTGCCATTGGTGATGCTCTCATGGAATGGTACCTAGAGAATAAGGGCATGCTGTATTATACAATCCACACCTCACATCAGGGATGGATTTAATTACTCTTTCTTCCAGTAGATGAATAGAGGATATTTATCGGGTTCCTGTCGGATACCAAATATATTTCATAAGTACTAAAATATATGTATATGCTGCAATACGAGTGAAATATATATGGTATTTAGTTCTGCATCAAAATATATAAGGATGTGCTCTGTTTGTATCAAGGTTAAAAATAACAAAAAACAAAGACTGAAAGTGAAACATGTCATTTATTTATAGAATAAATGACGGTTTGAATTATCATCTTTTTACTTGTTGTACACACTTGTACAAAGGTTTCTGTTACATCAGATGAAAACAAAATAATTAGAACCCATTTATACAAAGATGGGGATGTGGGACCGTACTTGGCGTTTGGAGTAAGATATGCATACCTTTTCCAAAAATTAGATCAACCAACAAGACAAAACTACTTCAGAATAGAAAAGGTACAGTGATGTTTATTACAAGAAGTCAATAACCCCGTGGTAATAGTACACTGTATAAGAATAAAACAACCAAATAGGTATAGGTTATATTAGGATATAGCGATGTCCAATACCAGAGGCTACCCCGTGGCAATAATACAATGTATTGAAGCAGTTCACCACACAGAATTAAAACGTTTCCATCTCTTGTAAACATAATAAACATACTTTTACATGTAAACTATATATATACATACAAGAATATAGCGATGTCCAAGACCAGAAGCCAATAACCCCGTGGTAATAGTACATCTTATAACGGGACCAATTCAACCTTGTAACAAAAAGTTGATAATTTTTGTAGATAACTGTGACATGATATAAGTACTAATAGCTTTTGGATGTGTGTTTGTTAATGATGTGCACCACAGCCATATTATCAGAGAAGAATTGAATGCGCTTGTTCTTCAACTGCCGATGCCAAATTTCAATTGCATGCACAATTGGTAAGAATTTCCGTACAGTTATAGGATAGGTAAGCCATCAGGTGAGAATTCATGACAGAACCAATGAGTTCCGAAAAATCCCCCCACACCAAAATTGCTAGCATCTGTGTACATCTCCAGAGATTCTGATGTAACAAATTTTGTAAGAAGAAAAAGAGCTCGTCCATTAAAATTATTGATGAATAAAACCCAAGCAGCGATGTCAGCTCGAGCGTCCAGGTTCAGCCGTCTATAGTGCTGAGGCTGAGGATTAGATAGTCCTATAGTGAGATCTATCAGACGTCGT
>NW_018477681.1:0-1572 GCF_002113885.1 Mizuhopecten yessoensis | reverse complement strand
AATAAAATATACCAAATAGTGAAGGTTACAGACCACGAACTGGGTATGAAAATAAGCACGCTTCCTAAAAAAGGCTCTTATTCTATTTCTTTTGAATATTTCTCTCACTTAGATGTTATGATTTAAACCACGTCTGACAATCATGAACTTTTTTAAGACTATCATTATTTTAAGGCCAACCCACAAATATCATATTTGACCAAAATGTTTAACTGGAAGACTGGCTAATGCAAGGGACTTCGTTGTTTTACATCTAACGGAAAAAGATCAATTGAATATAAATTATCATATACTCATGACAAAAAAGCTGTTTCGTATATGACACATTACAAATGCTTGTACTCATTTATTTATAATCGGCGCAATTAATCATCAAATGTATTGTTTTTTATCATTAAATATTTGAAAAAAAACCGTTCATATGCCGACATCTGTTTAGCATGACTGCCACAGGAGAATAAAACAACGCCACCGCAAAGTATTTCAAAAGCAAGATATAAGATATCCTTATATTAATGTATAATAATATTAAAATACTAAAACTAGATATTTATAAATAGAAATCCCCCCCTATGAGAGATGATTGGTTATCATGTTAACATAGCCCGAGTTTGTTAATTTCTAATTTTATAAAGACAGAAGGTTAACATGTATTGAATGTCTTTAAGAATCTGAAAACAAACCAATGATAGTTTGATACACGGGATAAGTAGCCTTCATGAGTTTAGGAACTTTTTTTCTCCAATAATGTTCATATCATATGTATATAACCTACGTTTTCCCTTGCAAAAAAACAAACATTATTTATGTTTGCGATCCTGGACACAATTGCCCTGACGTCGCAATGAAAGATAACATGCAAAAATTGTTACGCGCCGTCACAATTAAAATAATTAGCATATAGGTAACCTAAAATATTTACTTACACAAATGAGTCGGGAGTAAGGAAACAAAAAGTGATTGTGGTGCGAGAAATGTATGTTATAGTACATGTGTTCGCTTTGTTTACACGGAGAAATGAAATATCTTATTTAGAAAATCGTATGGCGTTCCGTAATCCACATTTGAAAATACATTATTTATGAACTCCCGCAATGTGATTAATTGTGTAGTTTCATTATGCAAGTTACCTTCCCTTTAGCGTGCTATTCAGTGCAATAGGAACCCCGCGTTTGGGTACACGGGTGTGTATGCAGGAGGAATGTTTAAATGTTTAAAAACCAAATAATTATAAAATATATAGTTATTTACTGCCAAAGGCTACGGATGAAAGGAGATGAAACACATTCTCGATCCTCACATGTCACATTCAGGTTTACATTTATGACGTGTTGTCCTTTAAAAACAATTACCTGTGAGAGAATTATTTGAAAATTAACAAATGCTTTTACACTTCTTGTCAAAAGAAAACTGTTTGGTTGAACAAAAGCAGATTAAGATTATAAATGTATACTTGATTTATGTTTTGAGCAGTTTTGGCCCTGATATAAGTAAACAATTTAGCCTTGATATCAGTAAACAACTTTGGCCCTGATGAAAGTAAACGATTTTGGCCCTGAGGTAAGTACACAA
>NW_018477680.1:0-1572 GCF_002113885.1 Mizuhopecten yessoensis | reverse complement strand
GGGGGGGGGGGGGGGGGGGGGGGGGGGAATAATTGTAAAATTAGCTTTGGCAAGGAAAGTTGAACTATTGTAGAATAAGTCTGAATAAGGACCATTTCAAAAATTGGATGTGAAAAAAAGTAAGATGATTAAAGAATTTTTACATTCGCTGTATCAGAATTCTGTATCCCATGTCTATGAAATAAGATGAAAATACACGTAGCAGACATAGCCTCTACACAACTCAAATGCATTTCGTAGGACAAAATTGTCTATTAGATAGCAGTTAATTATTTGTTTCTTGTTCTCACAGGAAAGTTTGAAATCAGTAGAAATTAGTCCCAAGTCCTCGGAGCAGGGGATGTTAACACAGTTGGGACAACGTACTTACTGGTGTATCTCCCGTCAGAGGTCCTGGGGACTTCCTATACCTGTGTTCTACCACAAAGTCACCGATGAGGCCCTCATCAATAGGTAGGTCTGCATGTCATCAACAGGTAGGTCCACACAAGGTGTGGTTAAAAACACTACAATTTTCATAATATTTAAAACCTCCTATATACAGAAACTTAAAAAAAAAATGAATGACCTCCTTTTGTACTGTAATGTGCAGTGGTTATGCAAAAGGCTTTAAAAAGTAATAAAATCACATTTTTCCAAAGCCATTAAATACATACTTCTTAAAATCCCAATAAAATACTGCAAACATACTTATTTAGCTGTAGTCTTATTTTAGCACCTTTGCACTGTAAATATAAAGTGCTAATTATGATGACACTGATTGAAGCTCAGGTATATTTTTTTTATTGCAATTCATCAAGGTGCTAATCTGATCAAATTTGACAATGTGCCAAAACATATTTTGGATAAACTTGTACTCTTTGTCCACAGCCAGACAATTGACCACCTGAAGCAGCTGTTTACCAAGCATGGCAGTGACTGTTGGTGGACAATGTCTGAGGAGCAGCTTCTACCCAAGGACCTGCTTGACCAGGTAACTTGTGATCTAACTGAACAAACTGTTAAAATGTTAAGTTAGCTGGTTCATTTTCACTTCATTCAATATCAGTCTGCAAGTCTTGGAATACCTTTGCTGACATTCACTGAGGTACATATTCTATGAACCTACAGCTTATTTTACAAAGTTAATGGTATACTGACTCATTAAACTACATTTTCCAAACATGGACAGAATGCACTAGTAATGTAAGGTTTAAGAATTTGCCTGACACATTGAGCTTGGATTATAGATGGGAGCTAGCTGGTCGGATTATAACAAGGGCAAGGACATTCTGGACATATGGTTTGACAGTGGCTCATCCTGGTCTGTACTACGCAAAGGTGAGAATATCTTCTGTAGGTTAATATCAGCGAATAGTCTTAATCCTACTTAGAATAGTAATGCATGGTTTTGTTTGTCTGTCCATTCTTATGAATGACGACAACAGCTTTCTGTCCATTTTATTATCATGGTGCACGTGTGTTTACTAGCTGCCCAAGACACTATAGTTTTATTGTCTACACACCTCAAAACACAGACAACCTTGTCTGAGGTCAAACATCTACAATCACTATTCAATAAACCTAGATATC
>NW_018477679.1:0-1571 GCF_002113885.1 Mizuhopecten yessoensis | reverse complement strand
TATCACAATGTGTACATGATCATTTGAGCACTGATATATCTACATAGTGGACACTAATACATGTTACTGCACTGTATACATTTTGACATATATAGAATATCTAAGTCCGGTGTAGGAGCCAGAGGAAATTTGGGCTACTTATCACCAAACTCATTGTTATTTACTTACAGTTTGACAATATCTGTAACTTCAGTACCACACTCTAGGATATTTACATACAGTTTGACAATATTGGTTACCCCACTTCCAAATTCTGGGATATTTTCCTTTATAGTATGACAATAATGATCACCACACAAGCACAATCACTGACATTTACCAAAAGTATGACTGTACAGAAATATAGATCAGTCTTCTATCAAAATATACCTACATGTAGCTTAATGCATATTGTATTTTCCCTTCCGTGTTGACGCCGTGGTGGATTTGGTTCAAATACTATTTAGAAAACAGTTGTTACTGAAAAACAAAACACACAACTTTTGTCATAAAAAGATGGTTACTTCCTGTATAGATCGAAAGAAAAAGTTCTCCCAACTGATATAACTTGACCGATACTCGCGGAAAAGTGCAACGTGTTATTTGCAAGCTTTGAGGAATAATTTGTATAGGGGTTGTCTCTCTTGATATAGAAAAAGTCTGATACCCTGTACATCCTCCGGGAATATAATGCACATTTTGAGGAAATGGCTGATAAAAATAACACCAGGATATTGCGATACCAAGGACTGACTTTCTCTACTCAATTGAATTTATGTATAAAAGTAGATTTAATAAACGAAGAGTTAATATCACGGAATCTAAAAATGTTATCAATAAATGTGCCAGCTTGGATAATGTATTAGCAAATCACATTAAAACCGAGATGGTTTATCTTATTTTGAATATATATTGTAAAACCAACGTTAATTTTAAAAAAATGTGATTTATATACTTACTAACGTATGTGTGTCCGTTATTGCAAACAAACAGTTTAATGTGTATGTAACCCTGTAAACAAGCATTTACATGGTTACGTACACATTGGACTATTTGTTTGCAATTACGGACACTCACCTCTGATATTGTTTATCACAAATTACTTCAGAAATAGTACACTCTACCTATTGAAAAAGAAATCTGAAGTTATTAGTGGAAATCTTGTTTTGATGGTTAAAATGAATCTAAATAATATTAAGAAATGTGCTAATTAGTGACTGGCATAATGGGGAAAAAACACTTTTCTCAGATAAGCCTTATTAGGAAGACAAGTAAGAGTATTATTATGTTTTGATGTTGACGAATAGTGATAAGACATATGCTTGATTTTGGAAATGTGCGAACTTAACTACCAATTAATTTATATCAATCCTGTTCGGTATGACTGCTTGACGCTTAGATTCCTGATTTTACCGAGATATTTAATCCATGATTCTAATATATGCATGACATACCGACCTATTTAAAAAAACCCGCCTCATTGCTGGTAAAGGATAAACTGTTTTTATGACAAGACCAAACTCAAACAAGAGGTTGGATCACCAACCGTTGCTGACATACATGTACATTGCTGTTCGTGGTAATCCGCACCT
>NW_018477678.1:0-1570 GCF_002113885.1 Mizuhopecten yessoensis | reverse complement strand
ATCGTTATGTTCATGTTAACGGACGTCGGCGGCCAAGGAAGTGGGGGGCGTGTCTATATTGACCTCTTTCTATCTCGTTATAACAGTCTAGGGAAACCGCGTGGGTGGGCGGGCGTATCTACATTCAAATCTTCCTTTCTTATTATTACAGTTTAGGACAGCCGCGTGGGTGGGCGGGCGTGTCTACACTCAATTCTTCCTGTCTCAATATTACAGTCAAAGGCAGCTGCGTGGGTGGGTGAGTGTGTCTAAATCGACTTCTTATTTCACTTTATTACAGTCAAGGGCAGCCGCGTTGGTTGGGCTGTCGTGTCTATATTAAATTCTTCCTTTGTCATTATTACAGTCTAGGAAAGCAGCGTGGGTGTGAGGGCGGTTCTACATTAACTGCATCTTGTCTAATTATTATATTATAGGGCAGCCGTGTGGGTGGGCGGGCGTGTCTACATTAACTTCATATTTTCTCATTATTACATTATAGGGCAGCTACGTGGGTGGTCGGGCGTGTCTACACTAAATTCTTCCTTTCTCATTCTTACAGTCGAGGGCAGCCGCGTGGGTGGGCGTTAATGCATTACATTCTTCCTTTCTAATTATTACAGTATAATACAGCCGCGTTGGTGGGCGAGCGTGTCTACATTACATTCTTCCTTTCTCATTATTACAGTCGAGGGCAGCCGCGTGGGTTGGCGTTTCTGCATTAACTTCATCTTGTCTCATAACTACAATCTAGGGTAGCTGCGTGGGTGGACAACGCGTTATATCGATTTGGGCTAGGTGTTTATTAAAGCGTAATCTTATTTAGTTAAGCCGGTCGTTGTTTTGTTGTTTTTCATCTTTTTATGTTGATGCAGTTTCATCCGTTGCAGACAAAACAAAAGATGTACCGGGTAGACATTTGTCACCCAAAGAGATTGGTAGATTGTCTAAATACATCGGCAGTTCATACCTGACGTTCTTTGTCGAGTTGAACTGCCCTGAGAAGAAAGTGGAACAGGAAATGGAAGAGCACCGCCACCTCGCCTTTAGATCCCGCATCACGAAGGTATTCTTGCATCTCCGCAAAATGAAGGCGGGTGCTAGTTTCGGGGCTATAGCTGACGCATTGTCAGAACATGGAATGGATTCAGGGACCCTGATGAACACTCTTGACACTGGCCGCAATGTGAACAGCGTTTATGGTAAGCATACGTCTTTTTGCATTAATTCGTTTATTCTGCTTTTATATATATATATTTTTAATTTAAAAAAATGTCTATTAAACAAGTACAAATGTTGTTTTTTTTATTGTTATCCACACATATTTGATCGGAGTTTTGGATTCTAAGATACAACACGTTTCTGGTTTTCCTCAGCGACATATTATCCCCTAGGTTAAGTATCGGTCAACATTAAACTTAAATTATCCCTGAAACCAATACTGTTTAATAATATAAACACTACAAGAATAATCAGAAGTGTGCTTTTATTTATGTTTTATCTATTGCATCGTGTTTTTTTTTCTTTTCTCAAATGCATCAATACCTAACTTGTTTCTAGACGAGACGTTGCCAGATAGCTTCCTGCAACA
>NW_018477677.1:0-1570 GCF_002113885.1 Mizuhopecten yessoensis | reverse complement strand
CACAGTCCTCCTACAAATTCACGGATCGCCCGTCTAGTGATCTACTCTTCAGGTTTAGGATACCAGGTTTTTGGACCTAAAGTCCCCTTCAGGATTGAGAATCACAGTCCTCCTACAAATTCACGGATCGCCAGTCTAGTGATCTACCCTTCAGTTTTAAGGATACCAGTTTTTTAGACCTAAAGTCCCCTACAGGATTGAGAATCACAGTCCTCCTACAAATTCACGGATCGCCCGTCTAGTGATCTACTCTTCAGGTTTAGGACACATTGAGAATCACAGTCCTCCTACAAATTCACGGATCGCCAGTCTAGTGATCTCCCCTTCAGTTTTAAGGATACCAGTTTTTTAGACCTAAAGTCCCATACAGGATTGAGAATCACAGTCCTCCTACAAATTCACGGATCGCCAGTCTAGTGATCTCCCCTTCAGTTTTAAGGATACCAGTTTTTTAGACCTAAAGTCCCCTACAGGATTGAGAATCACAGTTCTACAAATTCACGGATCGCCCGTCTAGTGATCTACTCTTCAGGTTTAGGACACATTGAGAATCACAGTCCTCCTACAAATTCACGGATCGCCAGTCTAGTGATCTCCCCTTCAGTTTTAAGGATACCAGTTTTTTAGACCTAAAGTCCCCTACAGGATTGAGAGTCACAGTCCTCCTACAAATTCACGGATCGCCAGTCTAGTGATCTCCCCTTCAGTTTTAAGGATACCAGTTTTTTAGACCTAAAGTCCCCTACAGGATTGAGAGTCACAGTCCTCCTACAAATTCACGGATCGCCAGTCTAGTGACCTACCCTTCAGTTTTAAGGATACCAGTTTTTTAGACCTAAAGTCCCATACAGGATTGAGAATCACAGTCCTCCTACAAATTCGCGGATCGCCAGTCTAGTGATCTACCCTTCAGTTTTAAGGATACCAGTTTTTTATACCTAAAGTCCCCTACAGGATTGAGAATCACAGTTCTACAAATTCACGGATCGCCCGTCTAGTGATCTACTCTTCAGGTTTAGGACACATTGAGAATCACAGTCCTCCTACAAATTCACGTATCACCCGTCTAGTGATCTACCCTTCAGGTTTAGGATACCAGGGTTTTGGACCTAAAGTCCCCTTCAGGATTGAGAATCACAGTCCTCCTACAAATTCACGGATCGCCAGTCTAGTGACCTACCCTTCAGTTTTAAGGATACCAGTTTTTTAGACCTAAAGTCCCCTACAGGATTGAGAGTCACAGTCCTCCTACAAATTCACGGATCGCCAGTCTAGTGATCTCCCCTTCAGTTTTAAGGATACCAGTTTTTTAGACCTAAAGTCCCCTACAGGATTGAGAATCAGTCCTCCTACAAATTCATGTATCGCCCGTCTAGTGATCTACCCTTCAGGTTTAGGATACCAGGTTTTTGGACCTAAAGTCCCCTACAGGATTGAGAATCACAGTCCTCCTACAAATTCACGTATCGCCCGTCTAGTGATCTACCCTTCAGGATTGAGAATCACAGTCCTCCTACAAATTCATGTATCGCCCGTCTAGTGATCTACCCTTCAGGTTTAAGGATACCAG
>NW_018477676.1:0-1570 GCF_002113885.1 Mizuhopecten yessoensis | reverse complement strand
AGTAGCAGGACAGTATTCACTACTGACACTGGTGGGACAGTAGTATGACAGTATTTACCACTGACACTGCTGGGAAAGTAGTAGGACAGTATTAACCACTGACACTGCTTGGACAGTAGTAGGACAGTATTCAACACTGACGCTCCTGGGACAGTAGTAAGAAAGTATTTACTACTGACACTGCTGGGACAGTATTAGAACAGTATTCACCACTGACACTGCAGGGACAGAAGTAAGACAGTATTTAATACTGTCACTGCTGGGACAGTAGTAGGACAGTATTCATCACTGACACTGCAGGGACAGTAGTAAGACAGTATTTACTACTGTCACTGCTGGGACAGTTGTAGGTCAGTATTCACTACTGACACTGGTCGGAAAGTAGTAGGACAATATTAACCACTGACACTGCTTGGACAGTAGTAGGACAGTATTCAACACTGACACTGCTGGGACAGTAGTAAGGACAGTAGTAGGACAGTATTCACCACTGAGACTGCTGGGACAGTAGTAGGACAGTATTCATCACTGACACTGCAGGGACAGAAGTAAGACAGTATTTAATACTGTCACTGCTGGGACAGTTGTAGGTCAACTGCTGGGACAGTAGTAGGACAGTATTCATCACTGACACTGCAGGGGCAGTAGTAAGACAGTATTTACTACTGTCACTGCTGGGACAGTTGTAGGTCAACTGCTGGGACAGTAGTAGGACAGTATTCAACACTGACACTGCTGGGACAGTAGTAAGGACAGCAGTAGTACAGTATTCACCACTGACACTGTTGGGACAGTAGTAGGACAGTATTAACCACTAACACTGCTGGGACAGTAGTAGGACGGTATCCACCACTGACACTGCTGGGACAGTAGTAACACAGTATTCACTCCTGACACTTCTGGGACGGTAGTAGGACAGTATTCACCACTGACACTGCTGGGACAGAAGTAGGACACCAGTATTCACCACTGACACTGTTGGGACAGGAGTAGGACAGTATTAACCACTAACACTGCTGGACTGCTGGGACATTAGTAGGACAGTATTCACCACTGAAACTGCTGGGACAGTAGTAGAACAGTATTCGCCACTGACACTGCTGGGACAGTAGTAGGACAGTATTAACCACTGACACTGCTGGGACAGTAGTAGAACAGTATTCGCCACTGACCCTGCTGGGACAGTAGTAGGACAGTATTCGGAGTAGAACAGTATTCGCCACTGACACTGCTGGGACTGTAGTAGGACAGTATTAACCACTGACACTGCTTGGACAGTAGTAGGACAGTAATCACTGACACTGCTGGGACAGTAGTAAGACAGTATTTACTACTGACACTGCTGGGACAGTAGTAGGACAGTATTTACCACTGACACTGCTGGGCCAGTAGTAGGACAGTATTAACCACTGACACTGCTTGGACAGTAGTAGGACAGTAATCACTGACACTAGTAGGACAGTATTCACAACTGACACTGCTGGGACAGTAGTAAGACAGTATTCACTACTCTCACTGCTGGGACAGTAGTAGGTCAGTATTCACTACTGACACTGCTGGGACAGTAGTA
>NW_018477675.1:0-1569 GCF_002113885.1 Mizuhopecten yessoensis | reverse complement strand
TTTGAAGAAATTCTACTGAGAAATGGTGACACAATCCAATTACCTAAAATAATATAAAAAGTGAAATGTTTAATCTTTTTTCACAAAACTCATTGATCTAGAGATATTCTAGTAATTACAAATTTCTTATTCAAAAGGATCTTATTTTAAACCCATGAACATGGAAAGCTGAAACAAATTACCATGTTTAATTGGCTCTTCTATCTAACGTACTGTATCCGATTTAGTTTAATACAAAATGGACACAATCTTACTTTGATAAGGAGAAAGGTAAACATGAAATACATAGCTTTCTTTGTACTCGAAGCTCACCTGCCATCAATAATTACAAAGTGACGATCATAATTATTACTTTTTATATCCTGCGGTACTCTCCCAGCGACAACTACCAGGTATTTAAATAAAATCCTTAAATGATTATAAAAAGCTCTTTATTTGATTAAAAGCCTTCTATCAGATCCTCCTCGAATGCTGCTCCTTATATAGGCTAATAGCTAATACAAGTGTTTGTCTGGCGTTCACAGGAAACGCCACGTAGGTATAAACACCTATCCGGTATATACCAGTACCTCTATGTCAGGTGTAACGTACTCGTTAACTCAGGTAAATATGTTGATCCACTTCACCTGGTATAGATTCTGACAAGATGATATTTGTATTAACTAATTATGATTGTGTCATTTAATTAAATACACCATGATTGGTTGAGTGGTACCAGCTAGTATTTTATTGATAGCTCTCATTACCGCGATAGTCGTTCATATCTGAAAAGGTTCCCTGATCCACACCTTCTACTGAACCGAGACTATACTAACAGGAGTTCCTACGTTTTATTCCCTCATCCCCTAGTTATAATAGGACATGGTGAACTCTCTTCCCGGGTATGTTCCTTCAGATCACTCTTAAGTATCTCATAATTTTTAACTTCTAATTTAAAGTAGCAATGAATGAAATACATTGTGTGGGATGTTTGATTTCATGGTTGACAGATCATACCCTTGTGCCAGTATAATTGTCTGTTCCAATTACTTGGTGTTGACAAAAATCTTGGCACTCGCTAGTCACTGAATGGGAGTGTAGAATGATTCGCTGTTATTTGTACAAGCTTAGTTTTAATTCAGCCACTGAAGGGGAGTTTATTTAAACCCTATTATACCACATTTGATAGAGTGCCCTATTTAGCTACAATAAACTCCTCTAAACAGATTTACAGTGCAAAGATACTTTTTTCATTAAAGCAATACATTATATTCATCAATAGAGTTTTTCCGAGGAATTAGTAGGAGCTGCCTCATCACACGCTAACTTAGTAAAGTTTAAAAAATTTCTAACGTATTTTCCTCTGCTAGGCGGGTAAACGGATCAATACACGTAATCCTAAATAATAAATCGTTGAATGTTAATTGGTAACGTTACCTGATGAATGGTTGTGACAATCAATGTCAAATTTGCCAAACAATATAATTATAATTAACAATAGTAGAGGACCTTAAGGTTTGTATCGATACACGTGTACATGTATGTATAGGGGCAGGGTGTGGAACCATCTGTGGTTAATACCCCCATTCA
>NW_018477674.1:0-1569 GCF_002113885.1 Mizuhopecten yessoensis | reverse complement strand
TGTAACAACTACTCGAGGGTTGGTTGAAGTGTGTAACAATTACTCATGGGTTGGTTAATTTGTGTTACAATTACAGGTGGGTTCATTAAAGTGTGTACAATTACCCGTGGGTTGGTTAATGTGTGTAACAGTTACTCTTGGGTTGGTTGAAGTGTGTAACAATTACTCGTGGTTTGGTTGAAGTGTGTAACAATTACCCGTGGGTTGGTTGAAGTGTGTAACAACTACTCGAGGGTTGGTTGAAGTGTGTAACAATTACTCGTGGTTTGGTTGAAGTGTGTAACAATTACCCGTGGGTTGGTTGAAGTGTGTAACAATTACTCGTGGTTTGGTTGAAGTGTGTAACAATTACTCATGGGTTGGTTAATTTGTTTTACAATTACAGGTGGGTTCATTAAAGTGTGTACAATTAACCGTGGGTTGGTTAATGTGTGTAACAGTTACTCTTGGGTTGGTTGAAGTGTGTAACAATTTCCCATTGGTTGGGTAATGTGTGCAACAGTTACTCGGGCTGGTTGAAGTGTGTAACAATTACTCCTGGGTTGGTTAAAGTGTGTTACAATTACCCGGGGGTTGGTTGAAGTGTGTAACAATTGCTCGAGGGTTGGTTGAAGTGTGTAACAATTACTCGTGGGTTGGTTAATGTGTGTAACAGTTACTCTTGGGTTGGTTGAAGTGTGTAACAATTACTCGTGGGTTGGTTGAAGTGTGTAACAATTACCCGTGGGTTGGTTGAAGTGTGTAACAATTACTCGAGGGTTGGTTGAAGTGTGTAACAATTGCTCGTGGGTTGGTTAATGTGTGTAACAGTTACTCTTGGGTTGGTTGAAGTGTGTAACAATTACCCATTGGTTGGTTAATGTGTGCAACAGTTACGCGGGCTGGTTGAAGTGTGTAACAATTACTCCTGGGTTGGTTAAAGTGTGTACAATTACCCGGGGGTTGGTTGAAGTGTGTAACAATTGCTCGAGGGTTGGTTGAAGTGTGTAACAATTACTCATGGGTTGGTTAATTTGTGTTACAATTACAGGTGGGTTCATTAAAGTGTGTACAATTCCCCGTGGGTTGGTTAATGTGTGTAACAGTTACTCTTGGGTTGGTTGAAGTGTGTAACAATTACTCGTGGTTTGGTTGAAGTGTGTAACAATTACCCGTGGGTTGGTTGAAGTGTGTAGCAACTACTCGAGGGTTGGTTGAAGTGTGTAACAATTGCTCGTGGGTTGGTTAATGTGTGTAACAGTTACTCTTGGGTTGGTTGAAGTGTGTAACAATTACTCGTGGTTTGGTTGAAGTGTGTAACAATTACTCATGGGGTGGTTAATTTGTGTTACAATTACAGGTGGGTTCATTAAAGTGTGTACAATTAACCGTGGGTTGGTTAATGTGTGTAACAGTTACTCTTGGGTTGGTTGAAGTGTGTAACAATTTCCCATTGGTTGGGTAATGTGTGCAACAGTTACTCGGGCTGGTTGAAGTGTGTAACAATTACTCCTGGGTTGGTTAAAGTGTGTTACAATTACCCGGGGGTTGGTTGAAGTGTGTAACAATTACTCGAGGGTTGGTTGAAGT
>NW_018477673.1:606-1568 GCF_002113885.1 Mizuhopecten yessoensis | reverse complement strand
ACTGTAATTCTTTGAGTTCTCCCTCTGTTTCTTTGTGTTATCCCGAGCTTTACGATGCTCTTTTGTATTTATCTGTATTTCCTTGTGTGCATCCTCTGTTTCTCTGTGTAATCCCGTGCTTTAAGATATTCCATTGTATTTCTCTGTATTTTCTTGTGTTCAAGCTCTGTTTTTTGTGTTATCTGTGCTTTACGATGTTCCATTGTATTTCTCTGTATTTCCTTGTGTTCAAGCTCTGCTTCTTTGTGTTATCTGTGCTTTACGATGCTCTATTGTATTTCTCCTTATTTCCTTGTGTGCATCCTCTGCTTCTTTGTGTTATCGCATACTTTACGATGCTCTATTGTCTTTATCTGTATTTAATTGTGTTCATCCTCTGTTTCTTTGTGTTATCCCGTGCTTTACGATGTTCCATTGTATTTCTCTGCATTTCCTTGTGTCCATCCTCTGCTTCTTTGTGTTATCCCGTACTTGACGATATGCCGTTGTATTTCTCTGTATTTCCTTGTGTTTTCCCTGTTTCTTTGTGTTATCCGTTCCATTGTATTTAACGGTAATTCCTTGTGTTCTCACTCTGTTTCTTTGTGTTATCCCGTGCTTTACAATGTTCTATTATATTTCTCTGTATTTCATTACGTTCTCCCTCTGTTTCTTTCTGTTATCCCGTGCTTTACGATGTTCCATTGTATTTAACTGTATTTCCTTGTGTTCATGCTCAGTTTCGTTGTGTTATCGGATACTTTACGATTTTCCATTGTATTTCTGTTATTTTCTTGTGTTCATCCTCTGCTTCTTTGTGTTATCCGTTCCATTGTATTTAACTGTAATTCTTTGAGTTCTCCCTCTGCTTCTTTGTGTTATCCCGTGCTTTACGATGTTCCATTATATTTATCTGCATTTCATTGTGTTCATCCTCTGCTTCCTTTGTGTTATCCCGTGCTTTACGATGTTCCATTGTATTT
>NW_018477673.1:0-371 GCF_002113885.1 Mizuhopecten yessoensis | reverse complement strand
GTGCTTTACGATGTTCCATTGTATTTAACTGTATTTCCTTGTGTTCATCCTCTGCTTCTTTGTGTTATCCGTTCCATTGTATTTAACTGTAATTCTTTGAGTTCTCCCTCTGTTTCTTTGTGTAATCCTGTGGTTTACGATGCTCCATTGTATTTATCTGTATTTAATTGTGTTCATCCTCTGCTTCTCTATGTTATCCCGTGCTTTATGATGTTCTATTGTATTTCTCTGTATTTCTTTGTGTGCATCCTCTGCTTCTCTGTGTTATCCCGTGCTTTACGATGCTCCATTGTATTTCTCTGTATTTCCTTGTGTTCACGCTCTGCTTTTTGTGTTATCTGTGCTTTACGATGCTCTATTGTATTTCTCTG
>NW_018477672.1:0-1567 GCF_002113885.1 Mizuhopecten yessoensis | reverse complement strand
GTTTCAAGCTATACATTATGTCTCAACAGCACGATATTCACATGTCTTACCTCAATAATGTTAACCTACAACATGTCCTGCAAGCAGGGGATATAATTTCCACGAATTTGCTTGTTTCTGTACAAATCGCAAGCTTTATTTCCTTCAAAAACTGTTGTTAATTATCCTGTAAAAGATGCTCACAATTTTATACTCTTTTCAAATCATAAACTGAACAGAATGTGTGTATCAGGCAAAAGGGAAATGTTATTCTCGATGGAAATTGAACCCAAACACTTAGTCTAGTATGAAATGCTCAACAAGATTTTAAGTGTCTTCCTCAAGGTCCACTACTGGATAAAATATTGTATAACCTAAAGGAGGGAATACACTCCAGTCTCCAAACAGACAGCAGAGGTTCAGTCCCGAAATTTGTTGAAGCCTGGAATTTCAGAGAGAGAAAGTGTTCGTCTTACCCACACTACACACCCGTTGATCAATACCGATGGAGAATTATACGGTCTGTGGTGGGGGTTTCAGTGTCGATGCTGAAACTTTCAGATGGGTAGCACTACATGATGGTGTTGAAAGCATGGTTCCATTGTTAAGCAGACCACTTAGATGCCACATAAGCTTGCATACACACATGTGGAGGTATTTAGCCAGGTGGCATATGACCTCTAGTTAGTGTCTGATAAGGAAGCTCTAGGGAAGTCCTCATATTGGTTGTACAATGTATAAAATGTACACGAGTGTATTGTATAACAATTTAGGGTGTCACAATCTAGGTAGATGGGCTGCTCTGTCAAATGTGGTAAAGTAATAATAATGGAAAGAAACTTCAAAATCATAGGCCAGTATAAGTCATCAAATTAAAATAAGAATTAAAATGGGTGAAACAATAGTGTGTTCATACAGTGAAACTTTCATTATATACTTCATTTATATTGTAATCTATACATTTGAGTTTTAGCTCGACTGGCACAAAGTGCTGATCAATCGTTTTATTACATCTCACATCCTTTGTCATTTTTTTGTGTAAAGGATTCTTTAAGAGCCATTTATAAGGCCTAGATTCATGACATTTGACCTGTAGCTGTCAGGGGTGAAAGGTTGTTGAGATAAATGATCCAATATGAATTCCATAGTCTCTTTAATTGACTCGGCATTAAATAACCATCAAATAACAGGTGAGTTACTCCGGCCTGTTGAATATCTCGTCTTGTGGTAGTAGTAGTAGTGCTAGCCGTATCAGGTATACTTAGTATTATAGTGTAAACTGTTGTAATGTTCACCTTTAATGGAGCAAGCGAACAACACGGTGATTGGCGTTTATCATATTGTTTTTTTGTCCTGCCAATACACATTTTTTGTAATTAATATTTTTTGAAGCACTTCAGTCATACCTGACAACATCGGGACCCTACTCGGAGGGATTTTCCCGACAAAAGACCATTTTGTTGGTACACAGATTCGTGGATTATGAGTACCCATTCAAAGGGAATATTGCTTTATATCAAATCTGTAATTACTTAGTGGACAAAGGTTTCTCACGAAATCAATGAAATTAAAAAAAACACGAAAAAAA
>NW_018477671.1:0-1567 GCF_002113885.1 Mizuhopecten yessoensis | reverse complement strand
TGTAGAGTTTGTTATACTATGTGGAGTATGTTATACTACATTTGTGTGTAGAGTATGTTATATTATGTAGAATATATTATACTATGTAGAGTTTGTTTTACAATGTAGAGTATGTTATATTATGTAGAGTATGTTATTCTGTATCTTTAGAAATGGGTACTATTGAAAAGAATGTCATCGAAATGAGATAAAATATTTATTTTCTTTTAGGGATTTGAAAAGGAAAATATAGATTACAAAAGTACTAGTGCACTATTTCAGCAGATATAAATTATTTTAAATTTTTGCTTTGTGATCAAAGGTACGATGGCAGAATGGTAAACGAGGAAACTACAGATATGGCATACATGGAAAATTTGACATAGAAATGTGGTAAGTCCTTGTATTGAACTATTACACCTTCAAGTCATTCTGTATAAATATTATTATAAGTAGAGAAAAATTGTTGCTTGTGAAAGATATATATGGACTATTGTGATGAAAAATACTATGAGCCATTCTTATTCAGAAAAAAATAAGAATATGTTTCAAATTATCCATTGTGCTTGAAGAAAAAAGATAGTTTTCAGCAGAAAACAGGTAACATGTTTGTGACATCAAGAATTGGAAATGATCGAGAAATCTGCAAATGTGTTCATAAATTTTAACAGATTTTGGTCAAATAATCATCAAGCTTGGAAATACCACAAAATTAGTTTGTGTTTCGGGGTACCAAGGTCAAGACTATGGTCACTTTCTATTTATAGAAATCATCAACCAGTTTAATGTCATCACTCCAGTGTGATCAAATTTCAATCTCAGCAGTTTTTAATAAAACTTTGTACATGTAGTATTTAAAAAAGACACAAATATTCAACAGAATTCTTTCGTATAATTTGTGACATCTTGTTTCTACAGCCCAGGAAGGAGGCCAGTCCAGAGTGGAGCATCGAGTGAAACACAGAACTCACCCCCTGTCAAAAGTAAGGAACATTGCTAGGATTTAAATTGAGAAGTTAACAATTTGGTGCTGTGACCAGGATTTAGATTGAGAAGTGTAAATTTTGGTGCTGTGACCAGATTTAGATTGAGAAGTGTAAATTTTGGTGCTGTGACCAGGTTTAGATTGAGAAGTGTATATTTTGGTGCTATGACCAGGTTTAGATTGAGAAGTGTAAATTTTGGTGCTTTGACCAGGATTTAGATTGTGAAGTGTACTTTTTTGTGCTGTGACCAGGTTTAGATTGAGAAGTGTATATTTTGGTGATATGACCAGGATTTAGGTTGAGAAGTGTACATTTTGGAACCTATGACCAGGATTTAGATTGAGAAGTGTACAATTTGGTACTGTAACAGGTTTAAATTGAGAAGTGTATGTTTTGGTGCTTTGACCAGGTTTAGATTGAGAAGTGTACAAATTGGTACTGTGGCCAGGTTTAAATTGAGAAGTGTATATTTTGGTGCTTTGACCAGTTTTAGATTGAGAAATGTACATTTTGGTGCTATGACCAGGATATAGATTTAAAACTATATATTTTAGTGCTGTGACCAGGATTTAGATTGAGATGTGTACATTTTGGTGTTGTGA
>NW_018477670.1:0-1567 GCF_002113885.1 Mizuhopecten yessoensis | reverse complement strand
ATTTATGTTAAATGGGATTCCACTAAAAACAGTTTTGAAAAAGTAGGAATAAATACAATTTAATTTTCCGATGTATATTGAAAAGAGTTCGTACCTATAGATTACTTAAAAGGTATTTCTAAAAATTATACGAAACAGCAAATTAGTACGGTTAGTTCAGTTATAAAAAGACAAACATTATTATTAGATTGTTTACAAATTGTCTATGCCTTTCCTCTATCCTTTTAATGGTACGCAATATATACTTGTATACTGATAATTTCTTGGTAAATTTCATAGTCTCTCTTTGTTGTTGCTGTGTAGGTTCGTCAAGCACAGAAAAGTACGTTGTGACTACATCGGAACATATAATACCAAGTGAGAGCGTTACAATCAGGTTTACATCTGATGGCAATACCACACATTCCGGTTTTAAGCTTTCATATTCTATCACAGGTATTCAGACGTTTCAACATTAACATTGCATGATCACATTATGTACCTGCATGACGAAAATGACAGTCATAGCATTTTTGATATAGTCTATCATATGTATATATCAAGGATAGAGAAAATTCACCATTGGTTGTACAATTTAATTTAAACAGAACCTCTGAGTCAAATTCTTAACCCAAGGGTAATTTCTATACCCCAACTACCTGCATACAAGTGTTCTCTCTGCTTTCATCTCTTATCGGGATTTCGATAATATGCAGAAATAACGTCATCTAAAGTGGAAAGAGAAATACTTTTGTTATTTCAAACTTTGTAACACTAACATTTTATCGCACATCTTCCAAGTTACCCAATTGATTTTATGGTATCATTGACGAAATATTAGATATTGTACCCTTCATTTTTCGGTGGTATTCATTCTGGAATTTCTTAGCGAGAGATTTTGTAATTTATTTATAATTGCTTAACTTTATATGTATTGGAAACTGTTTTTTAATGCATGCCCTTGATCATGAGATAATCTTTGGAAAACCCACACCCTGCGGGACCCTTATGAAAAAACAATCAATATGAAATAAAAATGTTATAATCTACATAATTAGGACGATCTAAGGTACAGGAATGGGTATGAAGGGGAGGTTACTGCGGATAGACGAAACTTGTAGTGCAGTAAGACAGGGATCCTCAATGGTAGTACTATGTACACGGATGTATCACGTGCGGTATGATCGTATATATATGTATAATTTGATGAGTAATTGACATATACACTTAATAAGGTCAAAATGTTAATTATAGCCTAATATAGGTCGGAACAGAAAATATAACATAAGGAAATATTAGCTAAACTTGAGTTTCATGGTCGATCATGGAGGACCTGAAGTTTTTCATATTCTTTTGTGTGTGTGTAGGGAGTACAGGTTAGTCTTATCTATATATTTATTTTTCGGTGACTTTTAAATAATATTCAGATTTCAATTATTATTCAGATTTAAGATATTTGCTGTTATATTAGAATAGCAATATGCCTTGCTGATGGTAGTTATATCAATGAAAGTCATCATATGGAAAAACTGATAGGTCATCTAGAATAAGCTATATTGTTCTAAGGAGAAATAACTAGAAATCACAT
>NW_018477669.1:0-1566 GCF_002113885.1 Mizuhopecten yessoensis | reverse complement strand
AAAAAAAATGAACAAAGATCAAAAACACAATATTGAAAGGAATCTGTCGAATAAAAGAAAAATAAATCGCCAGGCGAGGACGGGATAGTTGTCGAGTTTTATCAATATTTTTTGAATATCATTAAGGACGATATTTAGCGGTTTAATTAGAGTTTTTTTAATCAGTTAATTTATTAAAGTCTCAAGGTTATACGGGCATTTTAACTTTGCTTTATAAAAGTGGAGAAAGAGAAGACCTTTAACATTACTAAATGTCGACTATGAAAGTATAGCTAAAATATTGGCAAACAGAATTAAATCATATTTAGTGGATATCATTCATCAAATCAAAAGGGGTTTATTCCTGGTCGTAATATATCTGAAGCAAACAGAATTATCTAAGATATATTTGAATTCACCGAAAAAGAAAATACAGAAGGTTCAGTAATAGTTATGGATCAGCAGAAGGCATTTCATAGGGTGGAATGGGGGTGGTTAGATAGATGTCTAAAATGTTTCAATTTTGGCGCGAAATTTAGGGTGTCGGGTATCAATGCTTCTAAAAGACGCGAAAACCTGTATAAAAACAAATGGTTGTATTTCTGATTTTTTCTCTGTTTCTCGTTCAAGCAGGCAAGGGTGCCCTATCGCACCAATTTTATACATTATACAAGCTGAACCGCTAGCATGGTCAAACAGAAACAATAATAATATTAAAGGTAGACAACTTCCAAATCATAACGAGGCAAAAATGAACATGTTTGAGGGGAAACCGATTTCAAAGAAGATAGGAATATATATATACAGTTTACTAGTAGATGAGCGAAACTGTTGCCGGAACTCTCTAGAATTCAACGAGCATTTCCAAAAGAAATCTTACAATTATCTAGAAGAAATGAAGATCAAGTAGAGCAATGTACATATCCTAAAATAGATGTTGATTAATCTTTAAAAAAAACCACTAAAAACTGTGATAATGAAGTTAAAAGATAACAAACCAAATTGTCAAACTAAATGGGAATTTGAATTTCAGAAACAATTTCAATAGACTCTGATCTGGGAAGCATTGGTTTGACAATAACAACCATGAAAATGAAAGAATTTCAGTGGAAATGTATCCATAATATTGAATACACGGAATCTAAGATAAATATATTTTGGAATTTGAACGGAAAGCCATTTCTGTAAAGTGGCTGATGAAAATATTTACCATCTATTCTATGGAAGTGCTTATGTGAAAAACGTCATAACCGCTTGTTGTTATTCAGTGGTTTATGTTATTCCAGAGAAAGTTATGATGCTTGGTTTCCAGGAAAATAATAAGGAATCAGATATAGTTAGTAAAATAATCATTACTATCAATTGGGTAGTCTGAAAAAGCAGAAATGACTTGAAATACAAAAACAATTATTATACAATAAAAGAAACAAGGACAAAGTTTCGCACTTCTTAAGTTGATAATATGTAGTTATATGTTCAAATGACGTTATGCAAAATATCATTACACAATTAACACTATAAAATACACATGACGTTGCGTTGACATGGTGTCGTGAGATGAAACATGATGTCGTGAAATGATACATG
>NW_018477668.1:0-1566 GCF_002113885.1 Mizuhopecten yessoensis | reverse complement strand
TGATTCACATTTCATCAATAATTTTAATTGATATTACAATATTTATATTTTCATATAACTGTCACAGGTGGAATAACTTCTATGAATCTTATAATATTATACACATGGTGATTATTATGGATCAGACAGCTAATGAATGTTGAATTATGTAGTATAAATATATATTTTTGCTATCTATAACTATTAAAAAATATGAAACGAACTAATAATTTCAGGAAAATGTAAATGAACATAACAAGTTCTATAAAAAATCAAAATAGTTAAATTTAATAGAAGGAAAAAATGCAAAATTTTCTCAAATAGCTCACCTTCATTTTTCTGTTATGTACGATAAATATACAACACACGTGGAATGACAGTTATTCGTAAACAGGTAAATTTCCAAACAGCTGTGTAAGTTAGTCCAGTACAGAGGTAATAACTCGTTTGAGAAAACCGCGTGTGACAGTCAATATATAGCCAAGGCAGAGTAGTGATCAGTCGGTGACACTCCGCGCGCAGGAAATAGTACTCAAATCAAATCAAATTAAAACAAACAAAGACTCGGGAGAACTCAAAACGAACACAACACCACTCGATATGAATGTAATCTGCGTATTTGTTTGTAATAATTAAATAAAAAAATATCTTAAATCAATTTGGGGAGACATTTGTTGAAACAGATGTGAAAATAGTCCCGCAGGTAGAAGCAGACGGCCCGGTATCGTGGGAAAACAGAGTATTTGTCGTGTAATTACCCGCGCTTGACAAAAGGTGCTCTACCTGACTGGGGCGTTACTGACTAAACCAAATGTTACTATCACCAGATTACTCACGCTAAAAATCAGTGTCACCACTTGTATAATGTACTTGTCGCCTCATGTCAACAGTTCCTGTGAAAGTAATACCACAGGGTGTGCATGTCTGCTATCTGTTGTGGCGTGTCATCGCAGAACCTGATGATGCCGGGATATGTGACACACCATAAACCTGTTGTCATTTTGAAATGCATATCATTTTTCCCCCCGATGTCTATATATAATATTTGTATTGTCTACCTGGTATGTGTCCCGGTCCAAAGTCCGCAAAGAGAAAGAAAATGATTCCCGGGACGGACACGAAAATTCCAGTACTCTTATGTTTTGTCACGTAATTGTAATTGAATATTGTGGCTTAGGATTAAATCAAAGAATAATCGTTGTAGCTATCTCGTTCATATACTTTTCCTTATTGAAAATCAAAATCAATTCGGTAGGGGGTTCCTGACCTCACCAAAGGACCGTCCGCCTCTGGTAATCGGTACGCAAATCATCTCGATTCTAAATATATCAAAAATGATATCTTTAGTGAGATACAAGAGATTAATATCAATTAGAAAGACGTAAATGTAGTTCGAAAAATGCTAAAAACATTAATAGCATGTTCACAGGCGATCATTCTCCTTTAGGAAATACATTTGTGATTATCTGCAATTGCAGAGAGACTGTTTTCGTGAGGAGTAGATTTTAAATGAGCAATACCTGTCGGTACGTTCCTCATTAGGAAAACAATAGGGGGCTTTGGGGAAAAAATATAGTAGTTCATTAA
>NW_018477667.1:0-1566 GCF_002113885.1 Mizuhopecten yessoensis | reverse complement strand
CTAAATAACCACTACACTCCATAGTCAAGTGTACTCCTAAATTACCCATACACTCCCTAATAAAATGTACACATAAATAACCACTACACCCACTAGTAAAGTACACATCTAAATTAACACTACAATCACTAGTAAAATGTACACCTAAATTACAACTACACTCCATAGTAAAGTATACCTAAATAACCACTTCACTCCATAGGAAAGTGTACACCTGAATTACCATTACCCTCCATAGTAAAGTGTACACCTAAATTACCACTTCACTCCATAGGAAAGTGTACACCTAAATTACAACTTCACTTCATGGGAAAGTGTAAACCTAAATTACCATTACCCTCCATAGTAAAATGTACACCTGACTTACCATTACCCTTCATAGTAAAGTGTACATCTAAATTACCACTACACTCTATAGTAAAGTGTACACCTAAATTACCCATACACTCAATAGTTAAGTGTATACCTAAATAACAACTACATTCCATAGTAAAGTGTACACCTAAATAACAACTACACTCCATAGTAAAGTGTACATCTAAATAACCAATACACTCGTTAGTCAAGTGTACACCTAAATTACCCATACACTCACTAGTAAAGTGTACACCTAAAAAACCACTACACTCACTAGTAAAGTACACATCTAAATTAACACTACACTCACTAGTAAAGTGTACACCTAAATAACCACTACACTCACTAGTAAAATATACATCTAAATTAACACTACACTCACTAGTAAAGGGTACATCAAATTACCACTACACTCCATAGTAAAGTCTTCAACTAAATAACCACTTCACTCCATAGGAAAGTGTACACCTGAATTACCATTACCCTCCATAGTAAAGTGTACACCTAAATTACCACTTCACTCCATAGGAAAGTGTACACCTAAATTACCACTTCACTTCATGGGAAAGTGTAAACCTAAATTACCATTACCCTCCATAGTAAAATGTACACCTGACTTACCATTACCCTTCATAGTAAATTGTACATCTTAATAACCACTACACTCTATAGTAAAGTGTACACCTAAATTACCCATACATTCAATAGTAAAGTGTATACCTAAATAACCACTACACTCCATAGTAAAGTGTACACCTAATAACAACTACACTCCATAGTGAAGTGTACATCTAAATAACCAATACACTCGTTAGTCAAGTGTACACCTAAATTACCCATACACTCACTAGTAAAGTGTACACCTAAAAAACCACTACACTCACTAGTAAAGTATACATTTAAATCAACACTACATTCACTAGTAAAGTGTACACCTACATTACAACTACACTCACTAGTAAAATATACATCTAAATTAACACTACACTCACTAGTAAAGGGTACATNCACCTAAATTACCACTTCACTCCATAGGAAAGTGTACACCTGAATTACCATTACCCTCCATAGTAAAGTGTACACCTAAATTACCACTTCACTCCATAGGAAAGTGTACACCTAAATTACCACTTCACTCCATAGGAAAGTGTAAACCAAAATTATCATTACCCTCCATAGTAAAATGTACACCTGACTTACCATTACCCT
>NW_018477666.1:0-1565 GCF_002113885.1 Mizuhopecten yessoensis | reverse complement strand
AAATTTGGTATTAAATTTCTCTGTGAATGCGGTTTAATGAGTTGACTCGAAATAAACAGATCCATTGAACTGATTGTAGTGAATACAGAAAGCTCCCCAGTGTGAAAACAACCTTTCGAAAATTCATATGATGAAAGTAACATTAAAACCCAAAAGTCGCGAGTTGTCCCGCTAAATTGATAACATATTTGTGTTATTAATAGCATCTCATCGCTTTGTAAACTGTTTGATTTGTTATTCATTGCACAGGAGCATTTGTATATTTTGTTATGTCATTTTAAAAGCAAGTTATGCCCCCTCAGATTTATTCTTGGGGAGTTATTGGAAAGAATGCCGTTCCATACAAGATAGGCACAGAATTGGTCCCCAGTGAAGAATAGCTGCATGTACTGGTATAAGGGGTGTACAAGCGGGACGTAGACCGATTTCAGCCACGGTGAGATATCAGTTAATACACGGTTTACACAAAAAAAATAGTAGTGGAGATTTTTTAAAATAATAAATGAATAGAGTGTGCTGTTTACAAATCCTTCTCACTTCCCTAGCCTTTAAAGTTCTCACCAAGGACGACTGTCTATTTTTTCACCTGGGTTGAAATTCTGTGTCGATGTATACGTCAACTTAAATTTTTTCAATCTGACAATGATAAAAGGCGACGTAAAGGTTTCTATTTATCAGATCAGGCCCCTAGCTACAGACCTCCTCTGTTTCCGCTTATATTACTCACTGACACGACAAGGCCGACGTTTGTGGGTTTTACCTGTTATCACGTGATCGGCCACTAATAGCTATTTAAACCGAAGATGCGCTACATGTTTACGGTTAAAACACGGCGATAAAATATTCAAATAACTTATTGATAGAATGAGCAGCAGATGCTTACTCCCACGTGAAAACTATACAAGCTGTTTAATTGATCCTGGTGTAACGCGCAATGTACAAATACATTACGTCATTCATAATATTATTCACCCATCTAACGCTATCTGAAACTCTTAGAATTATATTACATGTAAACTTTTTCGGCACACACATCAAACGTAATAAAAGATATCTTTTCTTTGTAGAACAAGAACCTGTTGTGAGTGACTCATGCTTATTGTTAAAAGGGTTGGTCAGACGCTCCACGCGTTATTACTTTACAAAAGGAACAAATAAAACGACACATTGTATTGGTAACCTTGTTTTTGTTTGTTTTACTTATCACCATATTCTTGCGGTAGCATCTTGAGCCCATGAGGATAAAATATTCTATTTAATGGCTAACATTCATGGGGGTCTCCTCCACAACTACTGGGTAGATTTTAACTTGAGTTCCAAAATATCATGACCAGATCCTTAGAAATCATGTAATTTATGCAGAAAATAATCAAAATGAGGCACCTTTTGAGATTTCAGTTTGTAGTTGTAGACAACCAAACCAAGTAAATACTTTACTTCACCATATTGTTATTTCGTCCATTTTCGACTCATAAGTGGAACTTGAGATCAAAATATTAGGAACATGTCCAAAGTGTTTCGAAACACATTTAGTATACTGGAAACACATTTAGTATACTGGAAAC
>NW_018477665.1:0-1565 GCF_002113885.1 Mizuhopecten yessoensis | reverse complement strand
TAACAAAAATGGAGTTTAGGCGTCACATATATGTGTACTTTCAACCTGCCTGAACGGCTTTTATGGGATTAAGTGTGATCGGCTACCCACTTGTTGTGAAAACAACCTATGCACACAATATGAAGGGAAATGTAAAGGCATGATAACTTTGTCACTGGAAGGCATATTTGACGTATTCTTTAATATTTTTGCATGCATATTACAAATGTAAGGGCAAGAAAAGGATGTTAGACATTTCTATAAATCTAATCAGAGATAGTTTTCTTTTCTTTTTGTATGTTTAAAGTTATGTGGTAAATCTATTTACATATTTTTTTATGTTTGACTAGTTTTAAAAATACCAGAAGATAAACACAATACTATTGTATCTTCATATCAAGTGATTATATGTAAACACAATATTTATTACATATTATTTATGGTAAATTCAAGCCTGCATCCCTTTTAATAAAATCTAGTTTGAACATATACCTTATCTATCCTTTTGTTATAAAATAAACGTTGTATGTATTTTACCTCAAATGACTGCTGATATTGTCATTTTAGTATGCGAACCTGGATATTATGGTGATACCTGCACCCCAAGCTGTCCGTCCAATTGTAAAGGAACTATATGTAATCAGAGCAGGGGGTTATGTACAGGTATGTTGACAAGTTTTGGTACAGACAATGATACAATAGTAAAATAAAATCATTATAAGTTTTCCCGTGCATTATTTCGAATCCTTAAATGGTCCGTTCAAACAAACAAGGAGTTATCCTCAAAATCTTGGGTCTCTATTCTCAATTGTAAGGGTTATATTAAGGTTTTTGCTGCATTCAGCAAACGTCTTTAGTCTGTATATAAATAGCCGCTTTCTACTGAAAAAAAAAAGATAAAACAAAGCCGAGGAAAACTACGATGATCTTATCGGCTATTTTAGCGGAAGACTCATTAAACATCAGGCATTTACTGGTGATCATAAATGGTGTACAATCTTAACGAAACGTTGTTACGTTTTTAACGAAAACCATCACCGACATCTCAATAGCGTTGTTAGTCCTTAAAAACCGAATATTGCTTGACTAGATGAATTTTATGGAAGACGGTTGTAAAGTGTTCAGACAGATATCAGTATAATCGTGCATGTATTTTCTTACATAGATGCAATATTATATCAAATGCTATCGCCATGTTATCGTCAAAACATAACGCTGATATGATAGCGTAAATAAGATGAGAGTTGGGTGATACTAGTAGTCAATCTTAACTTCTCAGTTTATCGTCGAGACATAAATGCATGCGATAGTATTTTGCAGCGTAGAATATTACGTTTCAGAAACTTGGAATTCATTTTGGAATAGTAAAACAGAAAGAGGAATTGAGTTTGAGGTATAGCAAGTTTCTGATTCCGTTCGACCAAATCTGTATTCTGGAACACAGTTATGCCCAAGTTTACCAAAGACTTAATATATTACGTCCATTAAAATTAGGACCATTTAACTACATATCATAATCACACCGATTCCACAAACCAAATAACAAAAAGGCGTATTTCATTTTACAGCCTGAAGCAAGGAACACA
>NW_018477664.1:0-1565 GCF_002113885.1 Mizuhopecten yessoensis | reverse complement strand
TCGATTCTGTTAGTTGGTATTTATTGATAGGTACTTGATTTTTTTTAATTTTGGAAATGATATAAGAAGTTGGATCAAAAATTTTCACAAGTGTCCAAAGTCATCTATTAACCAAGGGGGGAATCTATCATCATTTTTTGAAATTAAACGTGGATGTCGTCAAGGTGACCCTATTGCCCCGTATTTATTTATTTTATGTGCAGAAGTACTAGGTATCAGAATTAGAAATAATAATAGTATTAAAGGAATAAATATAGAAAACACACCAATATTTCTATCTCAATATGCTGATGATACTTTAGTTATTCTTGACGGATCGAAAAAATCTTTCAGAGATTGAAAATAAACACAACTAAAACTAAAGTAATTTGGTTAGGAAGCAAAAAATACTGTGAGGATACATTTTTTCCAGAGTGGAACTTGCATTGGGGGAACCATCAGTTTACTGTACTAGGGATTGATTTTCACATTGATTTACATTAAATAGCAAAACTGAATTAAGATAAAAAAACCTGGTAAAACTTAAGTTAATCTTAAAAAACTGGAATAGTAGAATACTTACACCAATTGGGAGAATTCACATTATTAAGTCTTTGCTTATCTCACAATTTAATCATCTTTTTATATCCTTACCAAATCCAGATGAACACTTCATTAAAAAACTAAATTCAGAACTGTATCATTTTCTTTGGGGTGGACAAATTGACAAAGTAAGAAGGGGTATTATCATAAAAGACTATGCAGAAGGGGGGCTAAAGATGATCCATATTCATTCTTTCATTAAAACTAACATGGATCAAGAGACTATTTTCTAAATCTAATATATGGCAATGTATACTTAACAAAAATATTGATATAGATATAATGGCTAACTGTGGATAAGAATACTTATATATATGTGGAAAAAAATGCAAGAATCCATTTTGGAAAGATGTTCTTAACTCTTGGAAAACCTTCCATGATAAGGAAGAAAATTTGATAAATGAGAATAGGACAATACTGAAAACCCCTATTTGGCATAGTAAATTTTTAACAATAGAAAATAGAACTGTATTTTATAAAGAATGGTATAATAAGGGGGTAATTATTATCAATGATATAATAAAAGACCCGAAAACAAGTACTTTTTATAATTATCAGGAATTTATGGAGAAATATAACTTAAGAACTAATTTCCTTACCTTTGAAGGAATAGTTAGAGCAGTAAGGAAATATCTGAGGCATAAGGAAGTAGTTAATGATGTTGTTAGTTATCCTTTTATTCCACTTAATCTTGAGATTTTCTTCAAAAATGTTAAAGGGTCAAAGGACTTCTACAAAATACTCTGCAAAAAATAATATCACAGCAACAGGTAAAATAAAGTGGAATGAAATTTTAAATCTAGATGATGAAACATGGAATTGTATATATAAAACACCCTTTCAAGTTTCGAAAAGTTACACTGGTTACAATATAGAATAAATCATCACATTTTAACAACTAATTCGCATATATTTAAGATAGGATTGGTAAAAACTCGATACTGCTTTTTTTGTAAAACAGAAATAGAAACGATAGTTCATAT
>NW_018477663.1:0-1564 GCF_002113885.1 Mizuhopecten yessoensis | reverse complement strand
AGTGACCAGTTAATTAGTATACATTCAGGTAAACTAAGAGTGACCTGTCAATTATTTTACAGTCAGGTAAACTAAGAGTGACCAGTTAACTAGTATACGGTCAGGTAAACTAAGTGTATACAGTCAATTATTTTACATCAGGAGAACTAAAAGTATCCAGTTAATTATTATACAGTCCGGAAAACTATTAAATCTAGTCAATAATTTTGTAGTCAGGACAACTCAAGGTTCCCGGTCAAGTTCTTCACGTAGTAGATACAACAATTTAGGTAAACTTAACTTATGAAGTCGGGTTAACTACATGTATTTAAGGTAAACTAAATTATCCAGTCATACAAAGAACACATTTTAAGTAAATTTAAGTTGTGCAACCGGTAAACTCAACTTATCTCCTTTCATCTTATCAACCATTCTTCCAACGTTTTCTTTAAGTTTTAATACTGTACAGATTAAAGAATAAAAAAAACCCCAAGGAATTCGTTGGCTGGATGAAAATGGTAAAATTGCTCATGTCGAATTTCGAAAGTCTGTGGCATGAACGGAACTTGTTTTTATATTTGATGTTGCAATATTTGTATCAAAAATTACATTGTGGAAGTCAATAACCACATAATTCTATGATATTCTTTCTAATTTTAGAAATGGCCGATGAGATCGCGCCTGTATGCCGGGATATTGTCCAGCACCTTTCCCGCCCAGGGTCAGAGGAGGGCAACAAATAACAACGCCTGCTCATCGATGACGTCCCAGAACAAACAAGCACATTGGAAATGTCGAACAAGGCCTAAACAAACTGGTTATATGAACCACGAGCCGATGTAATGTATAGCATTCTGGTTGTGCAAGAGATCTCAGGGACAAACAAACAAAATCTCGTCAGAAGAAATTTGACTAGAAATTATTTACTAGAAATTATTGTAAACAGAATAAACATGTGATTATTGATATATATTTTTCATTAATTAACGGCTGAAATCATGACCGCATGGCATATGGGCATATATTGTCTTATTTATTGGTGTTATATATATATTCATCCACTTCTGTTATCCTTCTAGTTCTTGCCTGTTCAATCCCCCTCCTCTTTGTTTTCATCCACCTAGTTCTTGTCTTTTGTGCGTATCCTCTTTTGTCTCCAAGCGTATAGCCGTTCCTTGCTTTGTCCATAGCATTAAATAACTCAGTAGCATGGCCCTACCTCCTCATTTATCTTTGCCGTCCTTCTCCTCTGCGTTTTATTCAGTTTAATTGTCTTCATACTACTTTTCATCCTTGTTCTCCTTGTTATTTCCCTTCTAATCATCTTTGCCGTCCTTCTCCTCTATTTATATTTATTCTCCTCGGTCTTATCTTCAAAATCCTGTTCATCCTTGTCCACTCCCACCTTTGCACCTTTTCTCACCTCCTATTCATCGTAACCCACTTTCTTGTTCATCTTATCCTGTGCGCCTATTCATTCTCGCCGTCCTTGTGTCCTCACTCACTATTCGTTCTTGTTGTCCTATTTCTCACCCTCCTTTTCGTTCTTGTTGTCCTATTTCTCACCCTCCTATTCGTTCTTGTT
>NW_018477662.1:627-1563 GCF_002113885.1 Mizuhopecten yessoensis | reverse complement strand
ATCACAAACAGGTAGCGTGTGTAATCACAGACAGGTAGCGTGTGTCATCACAGACAGGTAACGTGTGTTATCACAGACAGGTAGAGTAAGTAATCACAGACAAGTAGCATGTGTTATCACAGACAGGTAGCATGTGTAATCACAGACAGGTAACGTGTGTAATCACAGAAAGGCAGCATGTGTTATCACAAACAGGTAGCGTGTGTAATCACAGACAGGTAATATGTGTAATCACAGACAGGTAGCATGTGTAATCACAGACAGGTAGCATGTTTAATCACAGACAGGTAGTATGCGTAATCACAGACAAGTAGCGTGTGTAATCACAGACAGGTAGCATGTGTAATCACAGACGGGTAGTGTGTGTTATCACAGACAGGCAGCATGTGTAATCAAAGACAAGTAGCGTGTTTAATCACAGACAGGTAGCAGGTGTTATCACAGACAGGTAGCGTGTGTAATCACAGACAGGTAGCGTGTGTAATCAGAGACAGGTAGCATGTGTAATCACAGACAGGTAGCAAGTGTAATCATCGACAGGTAGCGTGTGTAATCACAGACAGGTAGCGTGTGTAATCAGAGACAGGTAGCATGTGTAATCACAGACAGGTAGCGTGTGTTATCACAGACGGGTAGCGTGTGTAATCACAAACAGGCAGCGTGTGTAATCACAGACAGGTAGCATGTGTAATCACAGACAGGTAGCGTGTGTAATCACAGACAGGTAGCGTGTGTAATCAGAGACAGGTAGCATGTGTAATCACAGACAGGTAGCGTGTGCTATCACAAACAGGTAATGTGTGTTATCACAGACAGGTAACGTGTGTATTCACAGACAGGTAGTATGTGTAATCACAGACAGGTAGCAAGTGTAATCATCGACAGGTAGCGTGTGTAATCACAGACAGGTAGCGTGTGTAATCACAGACAGGTAGC
>NW_018477662.1:0-606 GCF_002113885.1 Mizuhopecten yessoensis | reverse complement strand
TGTGTAATCACAGACAGGTAGCGTGTGTAATCACAGACAGGTAGCGTGTGTAATCACAGACAGGTAACGTGTGTAATCACAGACAGGTAGCGTGTGTAATCACAGACAGGTAGCGTGTGTAATCACAGACAGGTAGCATGTGTTATCACAGACAGGTAGCATGTGTAATCACAGACAGGTAACATGTGTAATCACAGACAGTTAGCATGGGTAATCACAGACAGGTAGCGTCTGTTATCACAGACGGGTAGCGTGTGTAATCACAAACAGGTAGCGTGTGTAATCACAGACAGGTAGCATGTGTAATCACAGACAGGTAGCTTGGGTAATCACAGACAGGTAGCGTGTGTAATCACAGACAGTTAGCGTGTGTAATCACAGAGAGGTAGCATGTGTTATCACAGACAGGTAGCGTGTGTAATCACAGACAAGTAGGGTGTGTAATAAGAGACAGACAGCATGTGTTATCACAGACAGATAGCATGTGTAATCACAGACAGGTAGCATGTGTAATCACAGACAGAAAGCGTGGGTAATCACAGACAAGTAGGGTGTGTAATAACAGACAGACAGCATGTGTTATCACAGACAGATAGCATGTGTAAT
>NW_018477661.1:0-1563 GCF_002113885.1 Mizuhopecten yessoensis | reverse complement strand
TCCAGTTCGGACAGGTGAACCTGGCACTGGCGCTCCCAATGCTGCGGGGACCACCACCACTCCCACGCACATCCTCGGTAAGAATTTGCTATGTTTCCCTTATTGGGCCCCAGCCCTCAGGCCCCAGGGCCCACTTGTATAAAACATCTCAAAGTTAAGGAAAATCTCAAGCAATGTATTGTCTATGGGAAATCTTAGACTTGAGGAAATATCAAGAGTTGAGAGGTTTTATACAAGTGGGTCCTGGGGTACCACACCCACGATTTATACAAAATTGGTTCCCCTTCACTCAAGGATGCTTCTGACCAAATATGGAACAAATCCTTTCATTCCTACAGAAGAAGACGGATTTTAAAGAATAATTTGCTATGAATCCCCTATTCGGCCCCACCCCTCAGGCCCCTGGGGGGGCCGCACCCATGGTTTATACAAAATTGGTTCCCCTTCTCCCAAAGATGCTTCAGACCAAATATGGAACAAATCCTTTCATTCCTACAGAAGAAGAAGGATTTTAAAGAATTTGTTATATTTCCCGTTTGCCACGACCCCCAGCCCCCAGGGGGCCACACCCACCATTTATACAAAATCTGTCCCCCTTCCCCCAAGAATGCTTTAGACCAAATATGGACCAAATCCTTTCATTCATACAGACGAAAAAGAATTTTAAAGAATTTTCTATATTTCCCCTATTGGGCCCCGTCCCTCAGCCCCCAGGGGGCCCAGACCCATCATTTATACAAAATTGGTTCCCTTTCCCCCCAGGATGATTCAGACCTAATATGGAACAAATCCTTTCATACCTACAGAAGAAGAAGGATTTTAAATAATTTGCTATGTTGCTGCTATTGGGCCCCGCCACTTAGGCCCCTGGGGGCCAAACCCACTGTTTATACAAAATTGGTTCCCTTTCACCCAAGGATGATTCAGACCAAATATGGAACAAATCCTTTCATACCTACAGAAGAAGAAGGATTTTAAATAATTTGCTATGTTTCCCTTATTGGGCCCCAGCCCTCAGGCCCCAGGGCCCACTTGTATAAAACATCTCAAAGTTAAGGAAAATCTCAAGCAATGTATTGTCTATGGGAAATCTTAGACTTGAGGAAATATCAAGAGTTGAGATGTTTTATACAAGTGGGTCCTGGGGTACCACACCCACGATTTATACAAAATTGGTTCCCCTTCACTCAAGGATGCTTCTGACCAAATATGGAACAAATCCTTTCATTCCTACAAAAGAAGAAGGATTTTAAAGAATTTGCTATAATTCCCCTATTGGGCCTCAGCCCCCATGGGGGCCAGACCAATCATTTATACAAAATTGAGTCCCCTTGGCCTAAGGATGCTCCAGACCAAATTAAGTTCAAATCTACTGGGCCGTTCAGGACAAGTAGTGTTTTAAAGGAAAAGTTGACGGACGGACGGACAACGTACGACGGACGCTGCGCCATGGCATAAGCTCACTTGCCCTTCGGGCAGGTGAGCCAAAAATCAATGCCTCATTATATTTTTAGGCGCTGGGACGGGGATCCTTAACAAAATGTATCACATTTAGGCAAGGTG
>NW_018477660.1:0-1563 GCF_002113885.1 Mizuhopecten yessoensis | reverse complement strand
TCTTATAATCAATGTTTTAGAAGACAGGTTCTGTAACTAATGTTTTATGAGACATGTGAGATAATCAATGTTATATGAGACAGGTGCTGTAATGAATGTTACATGAGACATGTGCTGTAACTAATGTTACAAGAGACATGTGCTGTAACTATTGTCACAGGAGAAAGGTTATGTAACTAATGATACATGAGCAGGTTCTATCTATTGTTACAGGAGACAGGTTCTGTAACTTATGTTACATGAAACATGTTCTGTATGTTACAGGAGACAGGTTCTGTAACTAATGTTACAGGAGACAGGTTCTGTCTACTGTTACAGGAGACAGGTTCTGTAAATAATGTTACATGAGACATGTTCTGTCTGTTACAGGAGACAGGTTCTGTAACTAATGTTACATGAGACAGGTGCTATAATAAATGATACATGAGACATGTGCTGCACCTTAATGTAACAGGAGACAGGTTCTGTAAGTATTGTTACATGAGATAGGTCTTATAATCAATGTTTTAGAAGACAGGTTCTGTAACTAATGTTTCATGAGACATGTGAGATAATCAATGTTAGATGAGACAGGTGCTGTAATTAATGTTACATGAGACATGTGCTGTAACTAATGTTACAAGATACATGTGCTGTAACTAATGTCACAGGAGAAATGTTATGTAACTAATGATACATGAGCAGGTTCTGTCTCTTGTAACAGGAGACAGGTTCTGTAACTTATGTTACATGAAACATGTTCTGTCTGTTACAGGAGACAGGTTCTGTCTACTGATGCAGGAGACAGGTTCTGTAATTAATGTTACATGAGACGTGTTCTGTCTGTTACAGGAGACAGTTTCTGTAACTAATGTTACAAGATACATGTGCTGTAACTAATGTTACAGGAGACAGGTTCTGTAACTAATGTTACAGGAGACAGGTTTTGTCTACTGTTACAAGAGAAAGGTTCTGTAAATAATGTTACATGAGACATGTTCTGTCTGTTACAGGGGACAGGTTATGTAACTAATGTTACAGGATNTGTTACAGGATACTGGTTCTGTCTACTGATACAGGAGACAGGTTCTGTAACTAATGTTACATGAGACATGTGCTGCACCTTCATGTAACAGGAGACAGGTTCTGTTACTATTGTTTCAGGAGACAGGTGCCATAATCAATGTAACAGGACACAGGTTCTGTTATTAATGTTTTATGAGACAGGTGCTGTAATTAATGTTACATGAGACAGGTGCTGTAGCTAATGTTACAGGAGACAGGTTCTGTCTACTGTTACATGAGAGGTTCTGTAACTAATGTTACATGAGACATGTTCTGTCTATTGTTACAGGAGACAGGTTCTGTAACTAACCTGTCTCCTGTTACAAGAGACAGGTCCTGTAACTAATGTTACATGAGACATGTTCTGTCTACTGTTACAAGAGACAGGTTCTATAACTTATGTTACAGGAGACATGTACTGTAACCTATATTACAGGAGACAGGTGCTGTAATAAATGTTACATTAAACATGTACTGCACCTTAATGTTACAGGAGACATGTACTGTAACCTATATTAC
>NW_018477659.1:0-1563 GCF_002113885.1 Mizuhopecten yessoensis | reverse complement strand
TGGGCCTTTTAGTTATTGAGAAGAAGTTGTTTGAAGATTTTAAGAAATTCGACCCCTGTGACCTTGAAAATTGGTCAAGATCATTCATTTTTACAAACTTGGTAGCCCTTCATCCCAGCATCGTTCAGGCCCAATATCAGTACCTTGGACCTTTTGGTTATTGAGTAGAAGTTGTATGAAGATTTTAAGGCATCTGACCCCAGTGACCTTGAAAATTGGTCAAGGTCATTCATTTCAACAAACTTGGTAGCCCTTCATCCCAGCATGCTACAGGCCAATATCAGTACCCTGGGCCTTTTGGTTTTTGAGAAAAAGTTTTTTGAAGATTTTATGACATCTGACTTCCAGTGACCTTGAAAGTGGGTCAAGGTCATTCATTTGAACAAACTTGGTAGCCCTTCATCCCAACATGCTACAGGCCTAATATTAGTACCCTGGGCCTTTCGGTTATTGAGAAGTTGTTAAAATATTTTAACTTATTTGACCCCTGTGACCTTGAAAGTGTGTCAAGGTAATTTATTTGAACAAACTTTGTAGCGCTTCATCCCAGCATGCTACAGACCTAGCATCGGTACCCTGGGCCTTTTGGTTTTATAGAAGAAGTTGTTTATAGTAAAAAGTTGACGCCAGACAGACAGACAACGGACGTTGGACGGATGGACGATGGACGCCGCACCATGGCATAAGCTCACTTGCCTTTCGGTCAGGTGAGCTAAAAACAAATGTCTCGCCCCTTAGACCTAGGGGTCAGGCCTTAAATTGGTACAACTTTGAATCATATATATCAGTACCCTGGACCTTTTGGTTATTGAGAAGAAGTTGTTTGGTTATTACTACCTCTTAATGATTCAAATGGTTGATATCAATCAATTTGTTCTAGAGAAGAAGTTGCCTAAAGCAATATGGCCAAATTACCGCTTTTAGGTCATGCCCTTAGCCCCCTGGGGGTACAGCTACTCCATTTGTACAATTATGAATCCTTACAACCTATGGATGCTCCTTGTCAAATTCCAATCAGCAGTAAAAAAGGAGAAGTTGTTTGAAGAAATTGTCGACAGACATGCAAATTAAGCTTAATTCCCTTACCAATTTCCAGTAGCTACTGCTAAAGAGAGTAGCTACTGCAATCACACTGCGGCCACTACTGCATCACTACTTCTACTTTGCAGTAGGAATGCAGTGTGTCCAACCAACAAAGCAGTAGGTATGTACTGCAATANAATACTACTGCACAAACTTTATGAACACCGACTTTCTTACAATAGTCTACTGCAATACTACTCTTGGTCTTAGTATAAAACTCTCAAACTGCAGTTGCTGGATACTACTGAAATAACACTGCACAGACTTGGTTCTGTGAACATTCTCATTATAAATGACCATGGCCTTTGAGTCCATCTGACTTCCATTGCAATCTCTAATTAAACAAGAGGCCCAGAGGGCCTGTATCACTCACCTGAATATGTTTAAAACAAGAGGCCCAATGGGCCTGCATCGCTCACCTAGTATTAATCTCCTACTTTTAATCTTAAAAGTGGACTAAAATACAGCTACAGGCAGAAT
>NW_018477658.1:0-1562 GCF_002113885.1 Mizuhopecten yessoensis | reverse complement strand
TAATGTCGTATGTGTCGACTAATGTCGTATGTGCCGACTTATGTCTTACGTGTCGACTAATGTCGTATGTGCCGACTAATGTCGTTAGTTAAGGGGACACTGGAGATACCAGAACTGATTAACTGCCCCCATTACAACCCTTAAAAGACGTCTGATATTCTTTTTTCTGTCTTGGCTATGTTTTTCTGTCGGCGAGACATCCCTAGGCAACCGTCTTCATTTAATCTTAGTTATTTCGAGAGAAAAAAGTACAATCCCAAGCGTTGTCGTTATCCCCAAATAGAAATCACGTAGCTCTCGTGCAGCTTACGTTCCATTGGGATTAGATTTTGAATCTTGAGAAAACTAAATCAAATTTTCATATATCGTACTGATTGTGTATAATAATAGACAATTTCAAGCATAATAACGAGTGAAAACTTGACAATATTACTTAAACCAAACTAAACGAGAATGTATATATATATACTGTGAAATCATCACTTTTCGTCGGGTATTTAATTTTGTTGATTTCGTTTGAAAACTTTATCCACTAACGCAAATGTCCATTTGACTGTGTAGTTGCAACTGCCGAATTCATGTACCCATGAAATAGTGTTTTGTCAGAAAACCACGAAGTTTGAGCCCCATGAATTCATAGTATATCTATTTCTCTAGAGAAATAAATGACAGAGTAGATAAACACTTGAAATATGAGGAAAGGGAACACATATTTAAACATTCCTTCATCTAGTGAAGAAAGGTTAGCGCTGTAAGTATTTCCTTCGCCGGATAACTATTTATGCGCCATAAGAGCTCAGCTAAAAGACAAGGAATACGTGCGGAGTATACTAAATTACTGAGAAGCTAGCTTTCTTCAATCGATGCCTTGGCCGCACTCACTAGTTCAGCAACGTCAAGCGTAGACACTTGCTTGATGGATGCCTGGACGGACGTTATATTTAGTGACAGCGTCGTGACCCTAGTGGACTCGTGTAAGGCCAGTTACCTGTGGTAAGGAAAGCAGCATTGTTACACAGGGAGTACCCATGGGGTTCCTCAGCCAGACTGAGTCGTTGACGAGACTTCTCGAAAAGGGAAGGGGATAGAGTAACACCCAAGGAAAATTACGGGAAGATACTGCTTTACTGGTTAGCTTGCTTTTGAAGCGATGCAGCACAACCCTAAGTATCCGTCACTTGTTCAGCAACGCCGGACGCGGTCAGTGGCTTGCTAGATGTCCGTCCGCACGTTACACTACTTAATGTCAAAAAATTGAAGATATGTAGAAATACAGCAATATTTGATGGGTGCCTATAAAAACAAAGACATCATTACATAACAAATTAGTGTTCATGTTAAATGGTGCAAGATTAAATTCCATATACTAGGTAGATGTGTTAATGTATGCAGGCGATTTGCTATCTGAACATTTATTTTAAAAAGTCTTAAAACAAATATCAACCTACACCTGGTTAATTGTTACTTTTAGCTAAAGTTTTTCACAATTCACTATATATATATATATATATATATATATAACATCAATCCGCCTGAAGAAGCCCTAGAAGGCAGAAAGGCCT
>NW_018477657.1:0-1562 GCF_002113885.1 Mizuhopecten yessoensis | reverse complement strand
TGATCCTTAGCTTGTTATTGTGCTGGTACATGTATGATCCTTAGCATGTTATTGTGCTGGTACATGTATGATCCTTAGCATGTTATTGTGCTGGTACATGTATGATCCTTCGCGTGTCATTGTGCTGGTATACATGTATGATCCTTAGCGTGTTATTGTGCTGGTACATGTATGATCCTTAGCTTGTTATTGTGCTGGTACATGTATGATCCTTCGCTTGTTATTGTGCTGGTACATGTATGATCCTTAACGTGTTATTGTGCTGGTATACATGTATGATCCTGAGCATGTTATTGTGCTGGTACATGTATGATCCTTAGCTTGTTATTGTGCTGGTACATGTATGATCCTTCGCTTGTTATTGTGCTGGTACATGTATGATCCTTTGCGTGTTATTGTGCTGGTACATGTATGATCCTTCGCTTGTTATTGTGTTGGTACATGTATGATCCTTAACGTGTTATTGTGTTGGTATACATGTATGATCCTTAGCGTGTTATTGTGCTGGTATACATGTATGATCCTTAGCGTGTTATTGTGCTGGTACATGTATGATCCTTAGCGTGTTATTGTGCAGGTACATGTATGATCCTTAGCTTGTTATTGTGCTGGTACATGTATTATTGTGCTGGTACATGTATGATCCTTAGCTTGTTATTGTGCTGGTACATGTATTATTGTGCTGGTACATGTATGATCCTTAGCGTGTTATTGTGCTGGTATACATGTATGATCCTGAGCATGTTATTGTGCTGGTACATGTATGATCCTTAACGTGTTATTGTGCTGGTACATGTATGATCCTTAGCTTGTTGTTGTGCTGGTACATGTATGATCCTTAACATGTTATTGTGCTGGTATACATGTATGATCCTGAGCATGTTATTGGGCTGGTACATGTATGATCCTTAGCTTGTTATTGTGCTGGTACATGTATTATTGTGCTGGTACATGTATGATCCTTAGCTTGTTGTTGTGCTGGTACATGTATGATCCTTAACATGTTATTGTGCTGGTATACATGTATGATCCTGAGCATGTTATTGTGCTGGTACATGTATGATCCTTAGCGTGTTATTGTGCTGGTATACATGTATGATCCTGAGCATGTTATTGTGCTGGTACATGTATGATCCTTAGCGTGTTATTGTGCTGGTATACATGTATGATCCTGAGCATGTTATTGGGCTGGTACATGTATGATCCTTAGCTTGTTATTGTGCTGGTACATGTATGATCCTTAACATGTTATTGTGCTGGTATACATGTATGATCCTGAGCATGTTATTGTGCTGGTACATGTATGATCCTTAACGTGTTATTGTGCTGGTACATGTATGATCCTTTGCGTGTTATTGTGCTGGTACATGTATAATCCTTGGCTTGTTATTGTGCTGGTACATGTATGATCCTTAACGTGTTATTGTGCTGGTACATGTATGATCCTTAGCGTGTTATTGTGCTGGTACATGTATGATCCTTTGCGTGTTATTGTGCTGGTACATGTATGATCCTTGGCTTGTTATTGTGCTGGTACATGTATGATCCTTCGCTTGTTATTG
>NW_018477656.1:0-1561 GCF_002113885.1 Mizuhopecten yessoensis | reverse complement strand
GTTTTGCTAATTTGTTCCATTAGCTTTTCTTTCCTTGTGCTTTCCAAAGCGCTCTCTGTTCTAAGCGGTGCGGTAGAGCACCCCTGAAGCCAATGTTTCCGTCATCTAAAACCACAAAACCTTTCAAAAAGATATGAGGTTTGTCAAAACCTCACAGGCTGGCACCTAGGGGGCAAGGCAACAGTTGGTTTTCACATTCATGTGGAATTCAAAGAAACGATGTTTAGTCCATCACTAACAGAAACTGTACCGGATATCGATTATTTGCATAATGCCAATTAAAATAAGTATCTATAAATTGTTATTGAATTTTCCATGCAAAAAGCGTCAAGCATGGCCGTATACCTCGCTGTCAACAGTGCAGTTAGTCTATAGTTACATAAATGTATACGTATCACGCTATTCTATCTACTCTTAAATACCTGCTCTTAACCAATGTATTACATGAGAATAAACATCATTCTTTTAAACGTCTTACACACTTGATTGAAGTCGTTCGCGGTGTGTAGATATCCGACTTTGATAGCGGGCTGTTCGCCTTCTTCGTGTTCTACCAGTAGAACCCAATATTTATTTAACGTAAACGATAAAATATGCATAGAAGGTATCTGATCAGTGGTACCGTAGTGTATTATAATTCCAAAAAGTCGTCAAGAGTTTCCGGCGACACACGCATGTCCAGCAAAGGGGACACGTGATTTTGGTGCATGAGGGAGCTGGTTATTACAAATGAAGGTCCGGGAACTGGAAGATTGTTCCGGAACGCTACTTTCTCCTATCTCTAACTTTCAGGCTGGTAAACTATTCATATAAAACAGCGACTGCGATTAAAAAACACGAATTAATTCTTCTGATGCCAACAATTTATACCAGCAGTTTCCGGTTGGTCAAGTTGAGATCAAGCAAGGTCACTTCCGGTTGAACTATAAGAACCCATAAAAGCACGCGTTCCGTCCTGGTAACATCAGTGAACTTTATGTACGTCGGAAGTGCGCCGATGTAGCGGTAAATTACGTTTACGTGTCTAATGCAATTGTTCAATGAAAGTCAACATCATTCAAACATGCTTATTGACTACTATGTATAACGTTTTTGGATTCTAGAACGAAATTAAACTCACTATTTCCTAGGAGCGTATACTATAACTAGATATTTACGACAAAGCCTATAATTCAATAACAGCTTAATCGTTGACACTGTTAGCTAGTGCTAACATTATATAGTCTAAATCGATACCGCTTCCTCTATTATCTTTCAGATGTGTATGTTCCGATACCCGTACAATCAAGCCCTTTGTACGGTATGAATAAGGAATTCAGTATAACATTATTTTATTCATGTACTCCCATACGATCAGGTCACCCCAACTCAGAAGCAACTCATTGTCCCTGCAATAATTTCAACTTCCCATAAAATTATCATCTCTACTTTCCACATGATAATCTAATCCTCCAACACTACCATCTCATCCTTAAACGTTACCAACTCACCTTTCAACACTACCATATCATTCTTAAAACTACCTTCTTTTTCTTCAACACTACCTTCTCCTCCTTCAACA
>NW_018477655.1:0-1561 GCF_002113885.1 Mizuhopecten yessoensis | reverse complement strand
TAACAGTTTAACAATGGCTGATGCTGAGAAACGGCGACGAATGGGGGAGAAAACATTGGAGTCTCTTGCCAATAGGATTGTTGAGTTAGAATACCTAATTGAGCAAGAAAACGCTCAACACATTGTGCATGAACTGTCTGCCGTCATTGATACGATTGGCGATGTGGCGGCACAGGAAGCAGAGGAAACAGAGCCTAAAGCTCTCGCCGTAGCAGCTGAAGCAGACGACAACTACGACTTTGTTTCAAGCATGCGGAACAAGAATACAGAGAATACAGTTAGAAAGACCGAGTCTAACATGAGGAAATGTATGGCATTTGTTTTGGCAAACAATGACACACGGAATCCAGAAGAAACTCCAAAACAGGTCCTTGAATAATCAATGTTATCTGGCAAGTACCCGGATTTTTTTTATATCGAAAGTGTGACCAGTCAAGACAAATGAACAAGATTATATTTATAGGTTGTATTGTTTTTCTAGTATTCTTTATTACCTAACTGTGAACTTGTGTTCGTTTTGTGCAATATTTTTTTTAAAGATTTTGTTGTTCACTGCATGTTTACGTTTTCTAAAAGTTTGTTGTTTACCTAGAGAGATGCGTTTCTTGTTTCATTCATAAAATGTTTTGTATTTATCCAAGAAAAAACACCTTAGAACTTCATTAATTTTCAATATTGTATTACGTTCGTATGTATATGTTGAACTTTGTATTGGCAAATTTATTAATAATTCATTACGTGATTATTCCATCACGTATTTGTGTTATATAGCATAGTGTATACCAGTCTTTAAGTATATATAAGAGTGGCCAAATCTCATGTTACGCTTTTACATGGGGGTCAACAACTGTAACAGTTTTGTTATATGGAATATTTGTTGTATTATATATCATAAAGAATATTGATGATATAGTCTTTATTCTTTATGCCTGTTTTGAAAACAAATGGCAACTGAACAATTGCGCTAGCGATCTATTGATATAACTATGACAGACTACTGTACTCCATACCAGCTTCAGCTTTAAATGTAAACATTTTGTTTCTTATATTCACCTTTAGTGGACTCTTCTTTGAGGGATGATAACACACATTGATAAAAAAAATCGCTTCCGCATCCAAACAAAGTCATCATATTGTTAATTCAATGAAAACAGAACACCTGTCAGATATCGGTTGATAATCGTCAAAATGAAAATGAAGTAAGTCNGATAACGATGGCAGCTAAAACACGTAGTCATCTTTACAATATTTATGTGTGATATGTTTTAAGCAAATAACAGTTCACAATGATTTATTAAATGTACATGTAATTATTCCATGTCAATTTGTATTTTCGAATATGAAGATTTCTATCTATATTAAATGTAACAAGCATACTTTCATGCAAGTATTAATTTTCGTTATATCCAAGAAATAAAAGAGGAATAAAATGTACATGCTTGTCTTTTATTTTTTAAATTGTCAATGTAAAAATTCTTATTTTGTAGCCAAAAAGGGTAATCTTTATTATACACTGTACTTTTTAGCTTTCGGGCAGATGAGCTTATGCCGTGGCGCGGCG
>NW_018477654.1:0-1560 GCF_002113885.1 Mizuhopecten yessoensis | reverse complement strand
CTATCGAGATTTCCAATGATGGAAGATTACTGTGATTACTGTGATGTACATGCATAATGAAAATGCTGTGGACCTGAAAAGTTATGATACGTGTACACATGTATATATATATATATACCAAGATACGTGGTTGCTTCGCTGGTCTAACAAACATTGATTCATACTCATGTACATTGTACTTATTCTAAAGATCATGGACTCCAATCCTTTAAGCCCTATGGCATATTGATCTTCAAATATGTTAGCCCTATGATCATGAACTCCACTCCCATAAGTCTTATGGCCTTAAAGTCTATCATTGCCCGGTTAAGGCTGTAAACACCAATCTTATTTGGCCAATGGACTTGAACTTCAACATTACATAAGTCGTACAGTTTTTAACTGCAATCCAAATCACCCTTCGGAATTGAACTCTTCCGCTGGTCTCGGTGGTTTTGAACTCAATTCTAGTGGATATATACACCAAGTGAAAAAAGAAAAGATGAAATGACCATGACGTCACGAAGTATGCACATGAATATCATTCTTTTAGATAAAAAGATGAGTCACTCGAGCAAATATGATGCTGATTTAGCAGGAATGGCTTGGAGATTAGATCGTGTAATTACCTGACCTAGTCGTCTCGGTTGGTAAGTGTTAAAGCGAACAGTAATAGCGTGGCAGTCAAAGAACTGCTATAATGCAAGGTGATTTGACAGCTTTAAGTGTGCACCTTGCCGTAATTAATGTCTAAATTCATCTTCTCGCGTTTATCCAAAATACTTTTGTTATATAACTTTATTTTATGCCAAACAGTTAACACACAGGAATTTGGAATAAAAGATCTCGTAATACTGTCAGATCAATTTTAACCATCCTTCTTATATTTTGTACATGCGTACAAAACTATCCCTTGTCTGACGAGACTGTAATTCTGTTAATATCTTCATTTTCGTGAGTTCTTATTTACGTTCAAGATAATTTCAGTTAGCGAAAGAAACAACAAAACTCTTTAGGTTCATTATATGAATCCCACAAATATTATCTCCTCGCAAAGTAACATGAGGATTTGGTTTTCGTGAAAGCTTCAACATTCATTTGCATTTGAAAAGGTAGTTTATGATAAGCAGAACACTGCAATGGCAGTGTTTCATGTCTTAATACGGTACCTCCTTTGCCTGTAGTGCAAATGCATTTTTATTCGGATATTGCAACGTTTTTGTTCATCTAAATATTAAAATAAGAGGGGCGTGGCATGTGCATATGAGAAAAGTATTTCTAAATTTACGTTTTGAAAAATGTAGCTTATTGTCTAAATGTCGAGGTTACGGCAAACCTCAGGAACAAAAAAGTCCAGCGGCAGAGTCTACCACCTTGTATCCTGACAAGAGGAACGTACGACACTCACACATTTGATTGCGCTTATACAGTTTGATGCTAATACTGCATTACAGATGTTTATCCTTCAAGAACTGTTAGTACGGCAATTGATCATTTAGAGTTTTTAAAGAGATATAGTCATTTAAATATCATCAGATTTGTTTGTTTGTTTGTGTTTAACGGCCCATCGACGGCTGTGGT
>NW_018477653.1:0-1560 GCF_002113885.1 Mizuhopecten yessoensis | reverse complement strand
TGTAAGGTGATGGTGAGTCTGGTGTGTAAGGATATGATGAGTCTGTCATGTAAGGATATGGGGAGTCTGGTGTGTAAGGATATCGGGAGTCTGGTATGTAAGGAGATGGGGAGTCTGGTGTTTAAAGAGATGGTGAGTCTGGTGTGTAAGGTGATTGGGAGTCTGGTGTGTAAGGAAATGCGATGTTTGGTGTGTAAGGACATGGGGAGTCTGGTATGTAAGGAGATGGGGAGTCTGGTGTGTAAGGAGATGGGGAGTCTGGTGTGTAAGGTGATAGGGAGTCTGTCGTGTAAGGTGATGGGGAGTCTGGTGTGTAAGGAGATGGGGAGTCTGATGTTTAAGGTGATGGGGAGTCTGGTGTGTAAGGAGATGGGGAGTCTGATGTTTAAGGAGATTGGGAGTCTGGTGTGTAAGGAGATGGGGAGTCTGATGTTTAAGGAGATTGGGAGTCTGGTGTGTAAGGAAATGCAATGATTGGTGTGTAAGGACATGGGGAGTCTGGTATGTAAGGAGATGGGGAGTCTGGTGTGTAAGGTGATGGGGAGTCTGGTGTGTAAGGAGATAGGGAGTCTGGTGTGTAAAGAGATAGAAAGTCTGGTATGTAAGGAGATTGGGAGTAAGCTATTTATGAATGTCGGGAGTCTGATGTTTAAGGGGATGGGGCGTCTGGTATGTAAAGAGATTCGGAATCTGGTATGTAAGGATGTTGGGAGTCTGGTGTGTTAGGTGATATGGAGTCTGGTGTGTAAGTAGATGGGTAGTCTGGTATGTATGGAGATAGGGAGTCTGGTGTGTAAAAAGATTGGATTTCTTTGGTGTAAGGAGATCGGGAGTCTGTTGTGTAAGGAGATAAAAGAGTGTTGTGTGTAAGGAGTTGGGAAGTCTTGCGTGTAGGAAGAATAGGAGTCTAGTGTGAAAGGAGATGCGAAGTTACTTGTGTAAGGAGATTAAGAGTCTGGTGTGTAAGGAGCTGAATAGTTTGGTGTGTAAAGAGATTGAATGTCTGGTGTGTAAGAAGATTGGGAGTCTAATGTGTAAGGAGATTATTAGTCTAGTGTGTCAGGAGTGGATACTCTGGTGTGTTAGGAACTGGATAATTGTTTTGTAAGCAGATGGGATGTTTTGTGTGTAAGGAAATAGATAGTCTTGTTTGTAAGGAGATGGTAGTGTAATGTGTAAGGTGATAGTGACTCTGGTGTGTAGTAAACTAGATAGCTGGTTGTGTTAGGAGTTGGGATGTCTTGTGTGTAAGGAGATTGTGAGTCTGATGTGTTCGGAGACGGAATGTCTTGTGTGTAATGATATAGGGAGTCTGGTGTGTAAGGAGATCGGAAGTCAGGTGTGTAAGGGGATGGGGAGTTTGGTGTGTAAGGAGATAGGGAGTCTAGTGTTTAAAGAGATTGATAGTCTGGTGTGTAAGGAAAAAGAGTGTCTTGTTTGTAAGAATTTTGGGAATCTTGTGTGTAAGGAGATGGTGAGTCTGGTGTAAAATGTAAAAGAGAGTCTGGTGTGTATGGGGATGAGGAGTTCGCTGTGTAAGGAGATTGGAAGTCTGGTGTG
>NW_018477652.1:0-1559 GCF_002113885.1 Mizuhopecten yessoensis | reverse complement strand
GACTAGCACCAGAGGTAAATGGGTACTTCAAGACTAGCACCAGAGATATATGGGTACTACAAGACTAGTACCAGTGGTAAATGTGTATTACAAGACTAGTACCAAAGGTTAATGGGTACTACAAGACTAGCACCAGAGATATATTTGTACTACAGGACTAGCACCAGAGGTAAATGTGTACTACAAGACTAATACCAGAGGTAAATGTGTACTACAAGACTAGTACCAGAGGTAAATGGGTACTACAAGACTAGTACCAGAGGTAAATGGGTAATTCAAGACTAGTACCAGAGGTAAATGGGTACTACAACACTAGCACCAGAGGTATATGGGTACAACAAGACTAGTACCAGAGATATACTGGTACTACAAGACTAGCACCAGAGATATCCTGGTACTACAACACTAGCACCAGAGGTATATGGTGCTACAAGACTTGCACCCCATGTATATGGATACTACAACACTAGCACCACAGGTATATGGGTACAACAAGACTAGCACCAGAGATATATTGGTACTACAAGACTAGCACCAGAGGTATATGGTGCTACAAGATTTGCATCACAGGTATATGGGTACTACAAGACTAGCACCAGAGATATATGGGTACTACATGACTAGCACCAGAGGTATATGGGTACTACAACACTAGCACCAGAGATATATTTTTACTACATGACGAGCACCAGGAGGAATATGGGTACTACAAGACTAGCACCAGAGGTATATCAGTACTACAAGACTAGTGCCAGAGGGAAATGGGTACTACAAGACTAGCACCAGAGGTATATGGTGCTACAAGACTTGCACCCCATGTATATGGATACTACAACACTAGCACCACAGGTATATGGGGACAACAAGACTAGCACCAGAGATATATTGGTACTACAAGACTAGCACCAGAGGTATATCAGTACTACAAGACTAGTGCTAGAGGTAAATGGGTACTACAAGACAAGCACCAGAGGTATATGGTGCTACAAGACTTGCACCGGAGGTATATGGGTACAATGACTAGCACCAGAGAAATATGGGTACTACAAGACGAGAACCACAGGTATATGGGTACAATGAGACTAGCACCAGATGTATATGGGTACTACAAGACTAGCACAAGAGATATACTGGTACTACAAAATTAGCACCAGAGATATATTTGTACTACATGACTAGCACCAGAGGTATATGTGTACTACAAGATTAGCACCAGAGATATATTTGTACTACATGACTAGCATCACAGGTATATCGGTACTACAACACTAGCACCAGAGGTAAATGGGTACTACAAGACTAGCACCAGGGGTAAATGGGTACTACAAGACTAGCACCATATGTATATGGGTACAATAAGACTAGAACCAGAGGTATATGGGTACAGCAAGACTAGCACCTGGGGTATATGGGTACTGCAAGACTAGCACAAGAGATATACTGGTACTACAAGATTAGCACCAGAGATATATTGGTACTACATGACTAGCATCACAGGTATATGGGTACTACATCACTAGCACCACAGGTATATGGGTACTACAACACTAGCACCACAG
>NW_018477651.1:0-1559 GCF_002113885.1 Mizuhopecten yessoensis | reverse complement strand
TTACTCTTCCTACGACAACATTGATATCTCTGACCTTACTCCTCCCACGACACCATTTATATCTATTACTTTACTCCNTTACTTTACTCCTCCTACGACAACATTGATTTCTCTTACCTTACTCTTCCTACGACACCATTGATATATCTTACCTTACTCTTCCTACGACAACATTGATTTCTCTTACCTTATTCTTCCTACGACATCTTTGATTCTCTTACCTTACTCTTCCTACGACAACATTAATATCTATTACCTTACTCTTCCAACGACAACATTTTTATCTATTACTTTACTCCTCCTACGACAACATTGATTTCTCTTACCTTACTCTTCCTACGACACCATTGATATATCTTACCTTACTCTTCCTACGACAACATTGATTTCTCTTACCTTATTCTTCCTACGACATCTTTGATTCTCTTACCTTACTCTTCCTACGACAACATTAATATCTATTACCTTACTCTTCCAACGACAACATTTTTATCTATTACTTTACTCCTCCTACGACAACATTGATTTCTCTTACCTTACTCTTCCTACGACACCATTGATATATCTTACCTTACTCTTCCTACGACAACATTGATTTCTCTTACCTTATTCTTCCTACGACATCTTTGATTCTCTTACCTTACTCTTCCTACGACAACATTAATATCTATTACCTTACTCTTCCAACGACAACATTTTTATCTATTACTTTACTCCTCCTACGACAACATTGATTTCTCTTACCTTACTCTTCCTACGACACCATTGATATATCTTACCTTACTCTTCCTACGACAACATTGATTTCTCTTACCTTATTCTTCCTACGACATCTTTGATTCTCTTACCTTACTCTTCCTACGACAACATTAATATCTATTACCTTACTCTTCCAACGACAACATTTTTATCTATTACTTTACTCCTCCTACGACAACATTGATTTCTCTTACCTTACTCTTCCTACGACACCATTGATATATCTTACCTTACTCTTCCTACGACAACATTGATTTCTCTTACCTTATTCTTCCTACGACATCTTTGATTCTCTTACCTTACTCTTCCTACGACAACATTAATATCTATTACCTTACTCTTCCAACGACAACATTTTTATCTATTACTTTACTCCTCCTACGACAACATTGATTTCTCTTACCTTACTCTTCCTACGACACCATTGATATATCTTACCTTACTCTTCCTACGACAACATTGATTTCTCTTACCTTATTCTTCCTACGACATCTTTGATTCTCTTACCTTACTCTTCCTACGACAACATTAATATCTATTACCTTACTCTTCCAACGACAACATTTTTATCTATTACTTTACTCTTCCTACGACAACATTGATTTCTCTTACCTTACTCTTCCTACGACACCATTGATATATCTTACCTTACTCTTCCTACGACAACATTGATTTCTCTTACCTTATTCTTCCTACGACATCTTTGATTCTCTTACCTTACTCTTCCTACGACAACATTGATATTTCTTACCATACTCCTCCTACGACAACATTGATATCTCTTACCTTACTCCTCCTAC
>NW_018477650.1:0-1558 GCF_002113885.1 Mizuhopecten yessoensis | reverse complement strand
GTGAGCTTATGCCTCGGTGCGGCATCCGTCGTCCGTCCGTCCGTCCGTCCGTCCGTCGTCCTTCTGTCCGTCCTTCTGTCCGTCCGGCGTCAACTTTTCCATTAAAACAACTTCTTCTCAACAACAAAAAGCCCCCGGGTAGTGATATTAGGCCTGTAGCATGCTGTAATGAAGGTCTACCAAGTTTGTTTAAATGAATGACTTTGATCCACTTTGAACGTCACAGGGGTCAAATATGTTAACATCATCAAACGACTTAATCTCAGTAACCAAAAGGCCAAGGGTACTGATACTTTTCAATAACGGAAAGTTCTAGGATGATGATATTTGGCCAGTAGAATGCTGGGTTGAAGGACTACAATGTTTTTCAAATGAATGACCTTCGCTCATATTCAAAGTCCCATGTCTTATAACATTCACCTGCCATTCATTTGATTGTTCAGTCGTGTAAACACAAGTCCAGACTGATTTCTAATGCTAATTAACTTCACCTGTAAATAGTATCAAATACAGCAATAACTTGATGTATACAAAGAAAGCTTCTATACACATCGTGGTCAGGTATATTGTTTCGCATGGTCCACTGACCTACACAGTGTAGTTAACTGTTACAGTGTTGAATGTACATACTTGTCAGAAGAATACGCATAGTATCAATGTTACTCGCTGCATATCCTGAGGTCAATATTTCTTTTATTTCCAACATATATTTTCTTATCATCGCGAAATCGACGTGAATGCATTCCACCAGCTTGTTGTGATCGGCGTGCTCACTTGTATGCTCCGCTCTCGTCTTAATCAAAATTATTTGTATCTCTTTATTAGAGACTTTTCTTATATTTAGTTCTCTGTCCTTATCAAACAATTGCTGAGGGTATACTTGAATTAACTCATACAGGCATATTTCTTGCTAAAATGTGANTGAATTAACTCATACAGGCATATTTCTTGCTAAAATGTGTTTTAAATAGTGAAATGATACTGATAGGTCCAAATCTGATAAACGTTACATATCGTACCAAATAAGTTGAGCGAACCAGTCAATAGTAGGCAATCAGTGAGTGAAAGCGGTCTGGTGACTATGATGGAATTATACATCGTGGTCATTAGATCGTTTGTATCGAATTGCTAGTATACATTACCTTCTAAGATAACAATACACACGTACCGTGTACGACATCGTGGTCCATATCCATGTTGAATGGCTGAGTCGTCTATACGTAATTATGTCATTGTATATTGTATGTATATATGTGTTTCTATCTATTGTTTTGTTTATGAATCAAATGTCTTTTCGTGTGCTGTTACTGTACATCTATGCTTGCCCAGCCTCCAAATTATTGTATGTAACGTTATGTACTCGCTATATCATGTGTCCTTTTCACGTTCACGTCACAGTGTATTTTATAACGATATATGACAATGGTTAAAACAGTAATAGGCATATCACGTGATGGGACATGTAGGAACACTAGGGGGTGTATGACTAATTCAACCGTGTAATATTATGTATATATCGTGTATAAATGTTCCCTGAATACACACAATCTGAAAAACT
>NW_018477649.1:0-1556 GCF_002113885.1 Mizuhopecten yessoensis | reverse complement strand
TAGATTTTACGCCAAGATTTTAAATTGCCTGTATGATAGGGATATAAAGAAAGTATGTTTCAAGAATGGTTATTGCTGTATTTCTGTCGAACAAATCCAAATCTGTTTCTTTTGATAAAAAAGAAACAATGAAAATGCGTATACTTTTAAGAAGAGATGGACGATGCTATACGGTCTGAAAGCTTGACAACAGGATTCCTTTTCCATCTTTGCGAAAAGTACCACACCTTTAGCCAACGCCAATGACCCGGAAAACGAGAAGCACGAGGATGAGTATACCTGTAAGCTTACACTGCTCTTAAATTTGGCGGTAAAGGACAAGAGGGGTTTTATTATCGAGTTTCGATAGCCCTTCTAGAACCCCGGGGGACCGAGGGCAAGAAGGGGTAGGGATACGGTTAGACCTAGTTCTAGCAGCCCGGAAAAAGCATACGAGGAGTAAGGAGTTGAGTGTTACCGGGGATGTGGGGTAGAGACATATGCGAGACGCTTCGCGGTAAGAGATGGGGTTATTTTACAGGAATTGACAGGAAAACAGATGTGAACAGGAATTGGAGTGTATATATGGAATGGGAAGGAGGGGATTTTGTTGGCGGAGATGAGTAGAAGGAAGAGAGAAGACAGATGTGTGGATGAGAAAGAGAGAAGAACGTAAGGATGAGGACTGCAAAGGGAGAGATATGAAGAAGGATTTAGATAAAGTGAAAAACAATTGCGTGACACGGGGCTAGGCTGAAGGAAACCGCATTGCGGGAATGAGGAAAGGAAGAAGTGGAATGGAGAGAAAGTTGAGAGAATGATCTGTGACTGGATGGCGAGGGACATAATTCTCTGGGTATGGGGAAGAACGGTGAAAAGTGGTTGAGTGGGAATAAGGATATGTTCACACGTTCTTTTAACTTCTTTACCTGAAGAAAAGTCATTACTTTTATCGGGTTGACGGTTCAAAATTTAGACGTATGCTCGTTGCATGAATATTGGCTCGCCTCTTTGGCTATGGCGATTGAGGTCAACATGACCGACTATTTTGGTTTTACTGTATATGTGATTTCTTAATTTATGATATATTTTGCGCCACACAATGGAACATAAAAACGACATAAAGGTATTTGTGACGTCATAGCTATAGCAGCACCGGAAACGCGAGATTACTCTTGGTACATAATAGGCTTACCGGGTTTTAGTCGTCGATTAAAAATGATTTTTTTGTTAAAAGAGACATGTAATGTGCCTCGGGAACACACATTTGTACCTGAATATTGTGATCATTTTGGTCTTCAAAGATCCTGAAGGACCCCAGTAGCACAGCCAAAAACTGTAGCTACATGTTTGTCTTGGATTTTTGTATCATTGTTATAGCAAAAGCTTTGATTTCTGAACCGAATACTTTGCAAGTTTGTTATAATACAAGTGTAACGGAGCTAGACAGGGTTGATCGTCAGCGACCAAGGAGCTCAATTGGTTTAGTGTCCGTCTAGAGTAGGAGGGTCGCGTGTTCGAACCCCAGTCTGGCCGTGGTTTCTTCCGCTCCTTTTACATTTGGTGCCTGCAGTGAC
>NW_018477648.1:0-1556 GCF_002113885.1 Mizuhopecten yessoensis | reverse complement strand
AACATTTAAAACACCAATACTCTGACATGAACATTTAAAACACCATTACTCTGACATAAACTTAAAACACCAATACTAAGACGGGTTCATTTAAAACACCAATACTCTGACGAGTTCATTTAAAACACCATTACTCTGACGGGTTTATTTAAAACACATTTACTCTGACAAGTTCATTAAAAACATCAAAATTATGACAGGTTCATTTAAAACATCAATACTGTCACGGGTTCATTTAAAACACCAATACTCTGACATGAACATTTAAATCACCAATACTCTGACATGAACATTTATAACTCCATTACTCTGACATGAACATTTAAATCACCAATACTCTGACGGGTTCTTTTAAAACACATTTACTCTGACAAGTTCATTTAAAACATCAAAATTATGACAGGTTCATTTAAAACATCAATTCTATCACGTGTTCATTTCAAACACCAATACTCTGACATGAACATTTAAATCACCATTACTCTGACATGAACATTTAAATCACCAATACTCTGACATGAACATTTAAAATACCATTTCTCTAACATGAACATTTAAAATACCATTACTCTAACATGAACATTTCAAACACCAATACTCTAACATGAACATTTAAATCACCAATACTCTGACATGAACATTTAAAATACCATTACTCTGACATGAACATTTAAAATACCATTACTCTAACATGAACATTTAAAACTCCAATACTCTGACATGAACATTTAAAATACCATTACTCTGACATGAACATTTAAATCACCAATACTTTGACATGAACACTGTCGCGGGTTCATTTAAAACATCAACACTCTGATGGGTTAACTTAAAACACCAACACTCTGACGGGTTCATTTAAAACACCAACACTCTGACATGAACATTTGAAATACCATTACTCTAACATGAACATTTAAAACACCAATACTCTGACGGGTTAATTTAAAAAAAACAACACTGTCGCGGGTTCATTTAAAACATCAACACTCTGACGGGTTAATTTAAAATACCAATACTCTGACGAGTTCATTTAAAATACCATTACTTTGACATGAATGTAAGAGTAATGGATTAATACAGCAGTACTATAGCTGTGTATAGGGATTATTACAGCAGTACTATAGCTGTGTATAGGGATTATTACAGTAGTACTATAGCTGTGTATAGGGATTATTACAGCAGTAATATAGTTGTGTATAGGGATAATTACAGCAGTACTATAGCTGTGTATAGGGATTGTTACAGCAGTACTATAGCTGTGTATAGGGATTATTACAACAGTTCTATAGCTGTGTATAGGGATTATTACAGCAGTACTATAGCTGTGTATAGGGATTATTACGGCAGTACTNAGCTGTGTATAGGGATTATTACAGCAGTACTATAGCTGTGTATAGGGATTATTACAGCAGTACTATAGCTGTGTATAGGGATTATTACAGCAGTAATATAGCTGTGTATAGGGATTATTACAGCAGTAGTATAGCTGTGTATAGGGATTATTACAACAGTAATAAAGCTGTGTATAGGGATTATTACAGCAGTACTATAGC
>NW_018477647.1:0-1555 GCF_002113885.1 Mizuhopecten yessoensis | reverse complement strand
ATCAGGAGAGAGTTATTGAAATATCAGGGGAGAGTGATTGGAATAACAGGGGGAGTGATTGGAATATCAGGGGAAAGTAATAGAAATATCAGGAAAGAGTGATTTAAATATATCAGGGGAGTTATTGAAATATCAGAGGGGAGTGATTGTAATATCAGGGGATAGAAATTGAAATATCAGGGGAAAGAAATTGAGATACCAGGGTAGAGCGATGGAATATCAGGATAGAGTGATTGAAATATCAGGGGAAAGTAATTGAGATACCAGGGTAGAGCGATGGAGTATCAGGAGAGAGTGATTGAAATATCAGGAGAGGGAAATTGAAATATCAGGATAGAGAAATTGAAATATCAGGGGAGAGTAATTGAAATATCACGGGAGAGTAATTGAAATATCAGGAGAGAGTAATTGAAATATCAGGGGAGAGTAATTGGAATATCAGGGGAGAGTAATTGAAATATTAGGGGAGAGTGATTGGAATATCAGGGGAGATTGATTGGAATATCAGGGGAAGGGAGAGTGATTGGAATATCAAGGGAGGGTAATTGGAATAACAGAGGAGAGTGATTGGAATATCAGGGAAAGGGAGAGTAATTGAAATATCACGGGAGAGTAATTGAAATATCAGGAGAGAGTAATTGGAATATCAGGGGGGAGTGATTGGAATATCAGGAGAGAGTTATTGAAATATCAGGAAAGAGTGATTTGAATAATCAGGGGAGTTATTGAAATATCAGAGGGGAGTGATTGTAATATCAGGGGATATTAATTGAAATATCAGGAGGGAGTAATTGCAATATCAGGGGAGAGTAATTGAAATATCAAGGGAGAGTAATTGAAATATCAGGGGAAAGTAATTGAAATATCAGGGGAAAGTAATTGAGATACCAGGGTAGAGCGATGGAATATCAGGAGAGAGTGATTGAAATATCAGGAGAAGGAAATTGAAATATCAGGATAGAGAAATTGAAATATCAGGGGAGAGTAATTGAAATATCAGGGGAGAGTAATTGAAATATCAGGAGAGAGTAATTGAAATATCAGGGGAGAGTAATTGGAATATCTGGAATATCAGGGGAGAGTAATTGAAATATTAGGGGAGAGTGATTGGAATATCAGGGGAGATTGATTGGAATATCAGGGGAAGGGAGAGTGATTGGAATATCAAGGGAGGGTAATTGGAATAACAGAGGAGAGTGATTGGAATATCAGGGGAAGGGAGAGTAATTGAAATATCAGGAGAGAGTGATTGGAATATCAGGGGGAGTGATTGGAATATCAGGGGAAAGTAATTGAAATATTAGGAAAGAGTGATTTAAATATATCAGGGGAGTTATTGAAATATCAGAGGGGAGTGATTTTAATATCAGGGGATAGTAATTGAAATATCATGAGGGAGTAATTGCAATATCAGGGGAGAGTAATTGAAATATCAGGAGAGAGTAATTGAAATATCAGGGGAAAGTAATTGAGATACCAGGGTAGAGCGATGGAATATCAAGAGAGAGTGATTGAAATATCAGGGGGGAGTGATTGGAATATCAGGAGAGAGTTA
>NW_018477646.1:0-1554 GCF_002113885.1 Mizuhopecten yessoensis | reverse complement strand
TCAATAGCTGTGGACGTGTCCCCGGTAGGGCCGTACTCAATGACCGTGGTCAGCGGGATGGCTGACTCGTTCCTGGCTGAGAATGTTGACGTGTACCCACGAGTAGACTGTGCTAGTTTGTGGGGCGGCCGACCCGGGCTGGACGGTGGGTGTAACACGATGTCCGGTGGGGGGCGCTGGGGTAGAGGCATCAAGTGTTGTTTACTTTTACCTCCCTTTCGTCTACTTCCTGCCCCCATATACAGAGTTGTGGTGTCACTTTTTCTTTTTGATGAGAAGCACGACTGGTATTTATATAAACACTCTATATACTTCCTTTTGATTATCACTGCTAATAAAATACACAATCCTATCACAAACATTATCGTCAACACGAGCGGCGCTATATAAACAGCACTTCCGTCATCCTGTGTAGGACCGGAAGTTGTAATGAACACACAGTTGACTGGCATCTCATCATGGAAATTGTAGTAATGGCAGAACTCCGCTATACCGGAAACTGCGCAGAATGTGTATTTCGTATCGGGCTCAAGACTTCCGATCGTCAAAGGTCCAGAGTTAACGTCTGACGCCATTGTACATGCGAGGGCTGAGAAGTTAGTCCAGTACAGAATTGTGAATTTTGATTCATGGTCTGTAATGTCGTGATCAGTATGGTTAGTGTCGTTTGAATGGTCTCGCGAAATTTCTAGCTTGGCTGAATTTGAAGTCAATAAATGATATTTTAACACAACGACGTACTGACATCTACTTCCGGTGTAGCGCTCACTGCACTTACACGACGTTCTAGATTCACTTCTGTTCTCCGACAGTACTTCCATACACACGGCATTGTTGGCACAATCCAGAATGTCACACGGCGAACGGATCCCGTCTGCAAAAATAAAGTAAATACAACATAACATATCCCAGTCACGTGGTGGATTGATCTTTATTGAAGAGGTACAGACAACAGTGATACATATCGAACCTGCTATTCAGGAATAAAATGAACATTTTATTTCAGATATTCAAGGTAGGCCTAGGCTCAACCTATAATAGTATATGTTACTAAACTCATAATATATCGAATTTAACTCCTTCTATGATTTCAATGATAACCGGTTCATTATTTGATATAGTTTTATGTCGTGTCACAGACACAAGTAAGTATAGGGAAGACGCTGGAGTTCCGAACTATTAACCTTATCGCGTCTTGGATTCAGTTAGTTATATATTCTATTTACATACATTGGACAAAACCTCTGGTATCTCATGTTTAACTCCAGCATCCTGTATCTGATGTTAAACTCACCATTTAGCTGCTTTCCAGTAGTTAGGTCCATGGTCACAATCACAAATATGAAGGTAAGTTGCACGGCCTGTGCAATCATCTCAGGTCATTTTTGTTTCGAGTTATCTCCCCTGAAACACAAAAAAACAGTACCATAGAATAATGTGATTATTACTACTGAAGTCAGCGTTGCTCTACCATGGATTAACAAGAACAAACTAAAACCATCCCAATGCCGTAGTGTCGCCCTGTCCGACAAACTAAGACCATCCCCAATGACG
>NW_018477645.1:0-1554 GCF_002113885.1 Mizuhopecten yessoensis | reverse complement strand
ACTGGCCGTATCACCCAATACCCGGGGTACCACTTAACCTATAACAACTGACCGTATCACCCGATACCCGGCATACCACTAAATCTATAACTACTGGCCTTATCACCCTATACCCGGGATACCACTAAATCTATAACTACTGGCCTTATCACCCTATACCCTGGATACCACCAAATCTATATCTTCTGGCCGTATCACCCGATACTCGGGATACCACTCATTCTATAACAACTGGCCGTATTACCCGATACCCGGCATACCACATTCTATTACTACTGGCCGTTTCACTTGATGTACCACTTAACGTATAACAACTGGCCGTATCACCCTATACCCGGGATACCACTAAATCTATAACTACTGGCCGTATCACCCGATACCCGGCATGTCACTCATTCTATAACTACTGGCCGTATCACCCTATACCCGGGATACCACTAAACCTATAACTACTGGCCGTATCACCCTATACCCGGGATATCACTAAATCTATAACTACTGGCCGTATCACCCGATACCCGGGATACCAATTAACCTATAACTACTGGCCGTATCACCCGATACCCGGCATACCACATTCTATTACTTCAGGCCATATCACCCAATACTCGGAATACCACTTATTCTATAACTACTGGCCGTATCACCCGATACCCGGAATACCACTTATTCTATAACTACTGGCCGTATCACCCAATACTCGGGGTACCACTAAACTTATAACAACTGGTCGTATCACCCGATACCCGGGATACCACTCATTCTATAACAACTGGCCTTATCACCCTATACCCGGGATACCACTAAATCTATAAATACTGGCCGTATCACCCAACACCCGGGATACCACTAAACCTTTAACTACTGGCCATATCACCCTATACCCGGGATACCACTAAACCTATAACTACTGGCCATATCACCCTATAGCCGGGATACCACTAATCTTATAACAACTGGTCGTATCACCAGATACCCGGAATATACCACTAAGCCTTTAACTACTGGCCTTATCACCCGATACCCGGGGAACCACTAAACTTATAACAACTTGTCGTATCACCCGATACCCGGGGAACCACTAAACTTATAACAACTTGTCGTATCACCCGATAACCGGAATACCACTTATTTTATAACTACTGGCCGTATCGCCCAATACTCGGGGTACCACTTAACCTATAACTATTGGCCGTATCACCCGACACNGGTACCACTTAACCTATAACTACCGGCCGTATCACCTGATGTAGTATCACCCAATACTCGGGGTACCACTTAACCTATAACTACCGGCCGTATCACCTGATGTAGTATCACCCAATACTCGGGGTACCACTTAACCTATAACTACCGGCCGTATCACCCAATACTCGGGGTACCACTTAACCTATAACTACTGGCCGTATCACCCGACACCAGGGGTACCACTTAACCTTTAACTACTGGCCATATCACCCTATACCCGGGATACCACTAAACCTATAACAACTGGCCGTATCACCCAACACCCGGGATACCACTAAACTTATAACAACTGGTTGTATCACCCGA
>NW_018477644.1:162-1552 GCF_002113885.1 Mizuhopecten yessoensis | reverse complement strand
TCCTACTTAATAATGTTAGTTCCTACTTAATAATGTTAGTTCCTAATTAATAATGTTAGTTCCTGCTTAATAATGTCAGTTCCTACTTAATAATGTTAGTTCCTACTTAATAATGTTAGTTCCTACCTAATAAGGTTAGCTCCTACTTAATAATGTTAGTTCCTACTTAATAATGTTATTTCCTACTTAATAATGTTAGTTCCTACTTAATAGTGTTAGTTCCTACTTAATAATGTTAGTTCCTACTTAGTAATGTTAGTTCCTACTTAATAATGTTAGTTCCTACCTAATAATGTTAGTTCCTGCTTAATAATGTTAGTTCCTACTTAATAATATTAGTTCCTGCTTAATAATGTAAGTTCCTACTTAATAATGTAAGTTCCTACTTAATAATGTTAGTTCCTACTTAATAATGTTAGTTCCTACTTAATAATGTTAGTTCCTACTTAATAATGTTAGTTCCTACTTAATAATGTTAGTTCCTACTTAATAATGTTAGTTCCTACTTAATAATGTTAGTTCCTACTTAATAATGTTAGTTCCTACTTAATAATGTTAGTTCCTACTTAATAATGTTAGTTCCTACTTAATAATGTTAGTTCCTACTTAATAATGTTAGTTCCTACTTAATAATGTTAGTTCCTACTTAATAATGTTAGTTCCTACTTAATAATGTTAGTTCCTACTTAATAATGTTAGTTCCTACTTAATAATGTTAGTTCCTACTTAATAATGTTAGTTCCTACTTAATAATGTTAGTTCCTACTTAATAATGTTAGTTCCTACTTAATAATGTTAGTTCCTACTTAATAATGTTAGTTCCTACTTAATAATGTTAGTTCCTACTTAATAATGTTAGTTCCTACTTAATAATGTTAGTTCCTACTTAATAATGTTAGTTCCTACTTAATAATGTTAGTTCCTACTTAATAATGTTAGTTCCTACTTAATAATGTTAGTTCCTACTTAATAATGTTAGTTCCTACTTAATAATGTTAGTTCCTACTTAATAATGTTAGTTCCTACTTAATAATGTTAGTTCCTACTTAATAATGTTAGTAGTTCCTGCTTAATAATGTTAGTTTCTACTTAATAATGTTAGTTCCTACTTAATAATGCTAGTTACTACTTAATAATGTTAGTTCCTACTTAATAATGTTAGTTCCTATTTAATAATGTTAGTTCCTACTTAATAATGTTAGTTCCTGCTTAATAATGTAAGTTCCTACTTAATAATGTTAGTAGTGCCGGCTTAATAATGTTAGTTCCTTCTTAATAATGCTAGTTACTACTTAATAATATTAGTTCCTACTTAATAATGTTAGTTCCTACTTAATAATGCTAGTTACTATTTAATAATGTTAGTTCCTACTTAATAATGTTAGTTCCT
>NW_018477644.1:0-149 GCF_002113885.1 Mizuhopecten yessoensis | reverse complement strand
CTACTTAATAATGTTAGTTCCTACTTAATAATGTTAGTTCCTGCTTAATAATGTTAGTTCCTACTTAATAATGTTAGTTCCGACTTAATAATGCTAGTTACTACTTAATAATGTTAGTTCCTACTTAATAATGTTATTTCCTGCTTAAT
>NW_018477643.1:895-1552 GCF_002113885.1 Mizuhopecten yessoensis | reverse complement strand
GACTCAAAGGTGACAGCAATGATAGTTACAAGATATACCAACCACCACTTAAAGGGGTACAACAATGATAGTCACAAAATATACGAACCACAACTCAAAGGTGTACACCACTGACAGTTACAAAATATACCAACCACGACTTAAAGGTGACGGCAATGATAGTCACAAAATATACCAACCTGTACAGCAATGATAGTTATGATATATACCAACTACGACTTAAAGGTGACGGCAATGATAGTCACAAAATATACGAACCACAACTCAAAGGGGAACACCACTGACAGTTACAAAATATGCCAACCACGACTTAAAGGTGACGGCGATGATAGTCACAAAATATACCAACCACGATTCAATGGTGTACAGAAATGATAACTATAAAAAATACCAACCACAACTCAAAGGTGTAAACCACTGACAGTTACAAAATAGACCAACCACGACTCAAAGTTGACAGCAATGATAGTTACAAAATATACACACCACGACTTAAAGGTGTACAACAATGATAGTTACAAAATATACCAACCACAACTCAAAGGTGTACAGCACTGCCAGTTACAAAATATACCAACCATGACTCAAAGGTGTACAGCAATGATAGTTACAAAATATACCAACCACGACTCAAAGGTGTACAGCAATGATAGTTAC
>NW_018477643.1:0-819 GCF_002113885.1 Mizuhopecten yessoensis | reverse complement strand
ACAGCAATGATAGTTACAAAATATACCAACCAGGGCTCAAAGGTGTACAGCACTGATAGTTAAAAAATATACCAACCACGACTCAAAGGTGACGGCAATGATAGTTACAAAATATACCAACCACGACTCAAAGGTGTACAGCAATGATAGTTACCAAATATACCAACAAGGTTCTCAGCAATGATAGTTACAAAATATACTAACCACGACTTAAAGGTGTACAGCAATGATAGTCACAAATTATACCAACCACGATTCAATGGTGTACAGCAATGATAACTCTAAAAAATACCAACCACAACTCAAAGGTGTACAGCAATGATAATTATGATTACAAAATATACCAACCAGGGCTCAAAGGTGTACAGCAATGATAGTTACAATATATACCAACCAGGACTCAAAGGTGTACAGCAATGATAGTTATGAAATATACCAACCACGAATCAAAGGTGTACAGCATTGAAAGTTACAAAAAAAACCAACCACGAATCAAAGGTGTACAGCAATGATAGTTACCAAATATACCAACCACGACTCAAAGGAATACAGCAAGGATAGTTACAAAATATACCAACCAGAACTCAAAGGTGTGCAGCAATGATAGTTACAAAATATACCAACAAGGTTCAAAGCAATGATAGTTACAAAATGTATCAACCACGACTCAAAGGTGTACAGCAATGATAGTTACAAAATATACCACCAACGACTCAAAGGTGACAGCAATGATAGTTACAAAATATACCAACCACAACTCAAAGGTGTACATATATGATAGTTATGATTACAAAATAAACCAACCACGACTCAAAGGTG
>NW_018477642.1:0-1551 GCF_002113885.1 Mizuhopecten yessoensis | reverse complement strand
TCAGTAACTACACCTGAACAGTTCTACCATCAGTTACTCAACACAACTGAACAGTTCTACTCGATAACTCTATACCTGAAGAGTTCTCCTCGGTAACACTACACCTGAACATTTCTACCATCAGTAACTGTACACATGAACAGTTCTTCCATCAGTAATTATATACGTTATCAGTTCTACTCAGTAACTCTTCATCTGAACAGTTCTACTCAGTAACTCTACAACTGAACAGTTATACTAGCAGTTACTCTATACCTTAACCAGTTCTACTCAGTAACTCTACAACTTTTTTTAACAGTTGTATTCAGTAATTCTACACCTGAACAGTTCTACTCAGTAATTCTACAAATGAACAGTTCTACTCAGTAACTCTATACCTGAACAATTCTACTCAGTAACTACACCTGAACAGTTCTACCATCAGTTACTCAACACACCTGAACAGTTCTACTCAATAACTATATACCTGAAGACTTCTACTCGGTAACTCTACACCTGAACAGTTCTACCATCAGTAACTATACACGTTATCAGTTCTATTCAGTAAATCTTCATCTGAACAGTTCTACTCAGTAACTCTAAAACTGAACAGTTATACTAGCAGTTACTCTATACCTTAACCAGTTCTACTCAGTAACTCTACATCTGAAAGTTCTACCATCGGTAACTCTACAACTGAACAGTTCTATTCAGTAACTCTACACCTGAACAGTTCTACTTAGTAACTACACCTGAACAGTTCTACCATCAGTTACTCAACACACCTGAACAGTTCTACTCGATAACTCTATACCGGAAGAGTTCTACTCGGTAACTCTACACCTGAACATTTCTACCATCAGTAACTCTACAACTGAACAGTTATACTAGCAGTAACTCTACACCTAACAGTTCTACCATCAGTAACTCTACACCTGAACAGTTCTACTCAGTAATTCTACTCCTAGACAGTTCTACCATAGGTAACTCTACATCTGAACATTTCTGCCATCAGTAACTCGACACCTAAACAGTTCTACTCAGTAACTCTACACCTGAACGGTTCTACCATCAGTTACTCTACACCTGAACTATTCTACGCAGTAACTCCACACCTGAACAGTTCTACTCAGTAATTCTACACATGAACAGTTCTACTCAGTAACTATACACCTTATCAGTTCTACTCAGTAGCTCTACACCTGAACAGTTCTAGTCAATAACTCAACACCTGACAGTTCTTCCATCAGTTACTCTACACCTGAAAAGTTCTACGATCAGTAACTATACACATGAACAGTTCTACTCAGTAGCTCTACACCTGAACAGTTCTACGCAGTAACTCTACAACTGAACAGTTCTACTCAGTAACTCTACACCTAGACAGTTCTACCATCAGTAACTCTACATCTGAACAGTTCTACCATCAGTAACTCTACACCTAAACAGTTCTACTCAGTAACTCTTTACCTGAAGAGTTCTACCCGGTAACTCTATACCTGAACTATTCTACGCAGTAACTCCACAACTGAACAGTTCTACTCAGTAATTCTACACATGAACAGTTCTACT
>NW_018477641.1:0-1550 GCF_002113885.1 Mizuhopecten yessoensis | reverse complement strand
ATATATATATATATATACGTAAAGTACTGTAGGGGCCTTAACCAGCTTGATTTTGTAAAACCAGAAATTTGTTAACACTTTCTATATGTATACATGATCAAATGAGTAGCTGCCTGATCATGTACAAATTGAGTTAAACATACTCTTCTAATATAAGTAAACATCTCATCACCCCGAACAGATGGTCCCTACACAGGTGCCAGACACAATTAGCTGATCACAAACTGTTCTGTGATAGACTTATAATCACCATCAGGACCGGGCAGATGAGTCAGACCGACATGGATGTCTTGTACAGGAAGCATGCTACATGTACTGACACTGGAGTTATTAATTACATGACATGTACTATACTGCAGCCAGGAGAAATTTGGAATGATAACAGAAACTTAAGACTCCCTGTAACACTGCAAGAAAATTAGACTACACATGACTATAGCTTTGATAATACACTTTTGAAAAGAAAACTAAACCTGTTCCCCCGCTCATGAATGGGACGGGACGGGACGCAACGGACATGGGCATGGTCTTAATGTGGGAGATAGAAAACCTTGGTGAATGGCAAGTGTCAAGTGCGCTATCCGCTGCACCACCCGACCACCCCTTTTTATGAAATTACAATGGAGATGAAATAAACAAGTACATGTATAATCAACGACAGTGTTCCGAGTGTTTATATATTCTGTGGGCCAGACCATGGTTTGAACCCAGGACTTCAGGATAGTGATCCCATCGCTGAAACCAATTGAGATACCGGGACTATGGAAGTGTAAGAGCCCAAATATGCTAGTTATATCCAAACTGAAGTTAGGGCCAGGTTACCGTGTATATATATAGAAAAAACAGCAGTGCAGTGGGGCATTGATCCTTCAAGTGTTCATAGAAATCACCGACACATTTCAAGTCATCGAAAAACCATTTGCAGTTGCAATAATTTGATGCAGTGTATCAGGTCTAGATTGAGTTAACTATTTTTATCAGCTGAGTATATATGATACATCTGTATCGTACTTTGATATAGCCAGATCATGTTTAAATTCAACAACCTGTAGTTTTAAAAAGCAGGAGACAAAACTTATCTCTGCTGCTATGAATTCAAGCGTAGATTCTTTTTCGGCATTCCTGTGCCAGCGATTCAGGTTTTTTATGATGATCAGATCGGAGATCACAGCAGTGCCTCTAGCACTACCAGCTGATGTATACAGGATGGGCAGATCACAGTAATATATAGGTACTTATCTGATTAAAACTGACACAGAGGGAGCTGTATCACACATACACTGTCACCCCTATACGTGGTACAGTTTGACTCTTCATTCAATCAAAAAACATAACATAAATAAATGGTCATCTGTTGAATTATCTGCACATTTTTAATGACTAAATCTCTCTGCTAATAAAAATTTTAAAACTAAATTTTACTGTTCATTATTAAATATTAATAGGTCAGCTATACCTGTGTATGATTACCAATATAAAAAGGTAAGCTATACCTATGTATGATAACCCATATAAAACAGGTAAGCTGTACCTGTGTATAATGACCTATA
>NW_018477640.1:0-1550 GCF_002113885.1 Mizuhopecten yessoensis | reverse complement strand
TGTACAGTACGTCAATATAACTATACCTACGTCTTGTGTACAGTAAGTCAATAAAACTATACCTAGGTATTGTGTACAGAACGTGAACATAACTATATTTACGTCCTGTGTACAGTACGTCAATATAACTATATCTACATCTTGTGTTCAGTACGTCAATATAGCTATACCTACGTCTTGTGTACAGTATGTCAATATAACTATAACTACGTCCTATGTACAGTATGTCAATATAAGTATACCTACGTCTTGTGTACAGTACGTCAATATAACTATATCTACACCTTGTGTACAGTACGTTAATATAACTATACCTACGTATCGTGTACAGTGTGTCAATATAACTATACCTACGTCTTGTGTNAATATAACTATACCTACGTCTTGTGTACAGTACACCCATATAACTATACCTACGTCCTGTGTACAGTACGTCAATATAACTATACCTACGTCTTGTGAACAGTACGTCAATATAACTATACCTACGTCTTGTGTATAGTACGTCAACAAACTAAGCCTACGTATTGTGTATAGTACGTCAATATAACTATACCTACGCCTTGTGTACAGTACGTCAATATAACTATACCTACGGTTTGTGTACAGTATACCCATATATCTATACCTACGTCTTGTGAATAGTACGTCAACATAACTATACCTACGTCTTGTGTACAGTACGTCAATATAACTATACCTACGTCTTGTGTGCAGTACACCCATATAACTATACCTACGGTTTGTGTACAGTATACCCATATATCTATACTTACGTCTTGTGAATAGTAGGGGGACATAACTATACCTACGTCTTGTGTATAGTACGTCAACAAACTAAGCCTACGTATTGTGTATAGTACGTCAACAAACTAAGCCTACGTATTGTGTATAGTACGTCAATATAACTATACCTACGTCTTGTGTATAGTACACCAATATAACTATACCTACGTCCTGTGTACAGTACACCCATATAACTATACCTACGCCTTGTCTACAGTACGTCAATATAACTATACCTACGTCTTGTGTACAGTATACCCATATAACTATACCTACGTCTTGTGAATAGTACGTCAACATGACTATACCTACGTCTTGTGTACAGTACGTCAATATAAATATACCTACGCATTGTGTATAGTACGTCAATATAACTATACCTACGTATTGTGTACAGTACACCCATATAACTATACCTACGTCTTGTGAATAGTACGTCAACATAACTATACCTACGTCTTGTTTACAGTACGTCAATATAAATATACCTACGTCTTATGTATAGTACGCCAATATAACTATACCTACGTATTGTGTACAGTACACCCATATAACTATATCTACGTCTTGTGTACAGTTCGTCAATATAAATATACCTACGTCTTGTGTATAGTACACCAATAAAACTATATCTACACCTGGTGTACAGTACGTCAATATAACTATACCTACACATTGTCTCACGTACTTTAGTACAATTATTACTCATAATAAATTACTGTACTTGCATTTATTATAACAAAGAGGTAAGCAGAATACAGCGA
>NW_018477639.1:0-1550 GCF_002113885.1 Mizuhopecten yessoensis | reverse complement strand
TGTCTCCTGCATACAAACATAAAAGCACGCATACACTACACACATAGAGACACGTCCTTAAATGACTTTAGCTGTTAAAAGAAGGTTAAACAAAATAAAATCAAAACAAAATCAAATTAAAGAAAGAAAAACCTATTGCCTTGGATAAAATTTGGTACACATACTGCACGTAAAAAAAACAATGATTACAAATCTTTTTGATAAACTAAGGCGTATAATATGATGTTATATGTGGTAAGGGCTACAAAAACCAAAGACCAGCTACTAGAAGTATGAATTGACACTGTATTGTTATTATATTGGCCCATATCAGTCATTTCGGAAAACGTCTAGCTGTTGACTCAAATACATTCACTGATAACGCGTGATATGCAACACAATACAGATGTGATAGTTAGGGTTGTTTTTGTTGTTGTGTGTTTTTGTGTTCCTTTTTACAGTCTATCGACATCTTAAGGCAAAACAAAAAAACACAAAAAATCAGAAGTTTGCAAAACGGAATGCATCAATCTTAATCTAAAAGATTAAAATGATCAGACAAAAATCAATAGCAAACGTATTGGCTGTAAAATATGGCATCATATTTGTGTATGGATTATTTTGAATATCAATAATCATGTATAAATCGCATATAGACTTATCACACAAACATTTAATTGCAGTTACAGTATCGACTTTTCAGGCTTTTGCTGATATTTGGCGCATTCGATCATAAAATCATACAGTAGAAAAAATGTTAGTCTCTTTAACTTAAAATATTACCAATGACGACCATACTATAACTCGAATACAAAAATATTCTCTGTATCCTTTCAGTTAATTAATGGCATGAATGTTGATAATATTCGGGTATTCGTGTATGTTGGAGACCGGGTAAAATCGTTAAGGGCATGCTTAAAATAAAATCTGGTCCGGTCTCCAACTTTATCTTGGCTTGTTTGATCTGGTCTCATGGATCAAAATATTCCAATCTTTTGATAATGCTCGATGTGTAAATGTCAATAACATAATATCCCGTTGAATTAAATTCTTACTAATCTAAGCGTGAACTGAAACCTGAGAAGAATTTCAATATCCCATTGAAAGGCGGAGGTTCGCACCACCAGGCAACACTGATACAAAACGCCAAACCTATCATTATTATTATTGGATTCCGAACGGCCCATAGCTAGCATTCAACAATTCTAGTACTGCCCAACCACGTACTCATTAACAGCTGAGTAGACTGGAACACGCGGAGTAAAATATCTTGTTCAAAAATACAACAAAGTGCCGTGGCGTGACTCGAACCCAGAACTCTTCGGTCGCGAGCCCGGCGTCCTACCACTAAACTGCTTTTCGAAGTTCCTATCATCTCTCTTCTTCAAAGTATTTTGATTGCTCATATGATAAGATTATTGATTCAATTAACGGCAACTTAGATTAATTCCTAGATTTAAAGGAATTGACCCCCATATCAATCATTTTATTGAATTAGAAATTGGGGCATTGGCATTTACTGATCAATACCATGTCGAGCAATATAAATACATTAAAACAAGACCCGAACC
>NW_018477638.1:0-1550 GCF_002113885.1 Mizuhopecten yessoensis | reverse complement strand
GGATTATTAAGGATTTACCATTAACACTTTAGTTGGCGATGTCGTTTACTAGGATTATTAAGGATTTATCATTAAGACTTTAGTTGGCGATATCTTCTAATAGGATTATTAATGATTTACCATTAAGAATTTAGTTGGCGATATCGTCTAATAGGATTATTAATGATTTACCATTAAGACTTTAGTTGGCGATGTCGTGTACTAGAATATTTAAGGATTTACCATTAACATTTTACTTAGCGATATCGTCTACTAGGATTTTTAAGGATTTGCCATTAAGACTTTAGTTGACGATGTCGTGTACTAGAATATTTAAGGATTTACCATTAACATTTTACTTAGCCATATCGTCTACTAGGATTTTTAAGGATTTGCCATTAAGACTTTAGTTGGCGATGTCGTGTACTAGAATATTTAAGGATTTACCATTAACATTTTACTTAGCGATATCGTCTACTAGGATTTTTAAGGATTTGTCATTAAGACTTTAGTTGGCGATATCGTCTAATAGGATTATTAATGATTTGCCATTAAGACTTTAGTTGGCGATATCGTCTACTAAGATTATTAATGATTTACCATTAAAACTTTCGTTGGCGATTTTGTCTACTAGGATTATTAAGGATTTACCATTAAGACTTTCATTGGCGAATTTGTCTACTAGGATTATTAAGGATTTACCATTAAGACTTTCATTGGCGAATTTGTCTACTAGGATTATTAAGGATTTACCATTACGACTTTAGTTGGTGATATCGTCTACTAGGATTTTTAAGGATTAACCATTAAGATTTTAGTTGGCGATATCGTCTACTAAGATTATTAAGGATTTACCGTTAAGACTTTAGTTGGCGATATCCTCTACTAGGATTATTAATGATTTGCCATTAACACTTTAGTTGGCGATATCGCCTAGTAGAATTATTAAGGATTTACCATTAAGACTTTAATTGGCGATATCGTCTACTAGGATTATTAAGGATTTACCATTAAGACTTTCGTTGGCGATTTTGTCTACTAGGATTATTAAGGATTTACCATTAACACTTTACTTGGCGATATCGTTTACTAGGATTATTAAGGATTTACCATTAAGGCTTTAGTGCGATATCATCTACTAGGATTATTAAGGATTTACCATAAAAACTTTAGTTGGCGATATCGTCTACTAGGATTTTTAAGGATTTGCCCTGAAGACTTTAGTTGGCGATATCGCCTACTAGAATTATTAAGGATTTACCATTAAGACTTTAATTGGCGATATCGTCTACTAGGATTATTAATGATTTACCATTAAGACTTTCGTTGGCGATTTTGTCTACTAGGATTATTAAGGATTTACCATTAACACGTTACTTGGCGATATCGTCTACTAGGATTATTAAGGATTTATCATTACGACTTTAGTTGGCGATATCGTCTACTAGGATTATTAAGGATTTACCATTAAGACTTTCGTTGGCGATTTTGTCTACTAGGATTATTAAGGATTTACCATTACGACCTTAGTTGGCGATATCGTCTACTAGGATTATTAAGGATTTACCATT
>NW_018477637.1:0-1549 GCF_002113885.1 Mizuhopecten yessoensis | reverse complement strand
ATAATGTGGGAGGAAACTGGTGTACTTGAAGTAAACCCATGTGGGCGGGCAGGTCACTCCATACCTTTTTACGTTCGATCGAGGAATCGAACCCCGCCCACCTTAGTAAAAAGCAAGAGCAATATCCACTGTCTTCTTCATTAATATTCGTTTACCGGATTGGCCGTTTCCGGTTGCTACACTCGTACCAAAAGTGTATGCTTGTTACTGCTCAATGATCGCTAGCATGTAACTTAAGAAAAAAATGAAACCCACTTTTCATTGAACAATGTTTATTCATTTCAATACTCGCATGTAATTTCCATCGCTTCATTTGTTTTCAAAAACTCATACCTCCTAAATGATCAAGGTCGTTTATGTCCTGTTAAAAATATCCGGTTATGGAGGTCGCTTATCTCGGTTGAAATTGTTTCATGAATTCTAATTCATATGAATGTTTGTAATTCTTTATGAGATGATATCATCTCAATGCAACATATTTTGAACATGAATGATTTTAATTATTGTAATGCATTTGAAAATAAACAATAGACGTTTGTCAACAGAGTGTAAGCTTATAATATACCAAATAGGATGATGTCCTTAACAGATCTAAATCCAAATTCTCGCGAGATTTAATTGATAGGAGAAATATTCAGGTTGACTGAAACTCTCATGGTAGTAGTGAGGAAACAATTATACTTTAATCAGTTCTGCATTCAGAACAAAAAATGCCAATTTTATCAATGAACATGTCTATCATATACATACAACCCAAATTCAAACAAATATTGTTGTTTAAAATTTTGCATCAATGAATATCCAAAAATATCCTGTCACATGTCTACCGCCTTATATACCTATCAAATCAGACAGAAATTGAACAATTTCTATCAGTGTATCAGTATTTCTGATAAGTGGCATACCCTATATTATTGCAACATGTCACAGTAAAAAAAAAGTCTATGTCAATCAATAAAACAAACTCCTGATTTATTTCAAATACGCATCTGTTGCAACCTTTTTTTGGCAACAGGTAAGACATTTTTTTAAGATTTGCTGATTGACAGGTGAATATGATTCCTGTGCCTCAGGGACCCATCTTTATCATTGAATGCCATGTATTATCGGTCAATTAAAACGGATTATCCTGAACATCAAATCATTTCTTAGTAACATTGAGTCTCACGACTGATACGTGTAGGAAACAAATTTACAAAACATCAACTAAAAAAACGTTATCGCAATCATCACCAACAAAAACAACAGCAATAACAACAACAACAAGGGGCAATCTAGTACTTCAAAATGAAAAGACATTAGTCTTACGTCTTATTACATGTAGCTAACAAACTGAATGGAACAGCTCCCCAGTCAGCCGTCACAATCACTGCGGTCGGAGACAGAATCATTGTTGTGTGTCCCAATATCTCGTACTGTGACCTATGGCAACCGGAGCTTTTGGAGGGTTTCGGCCACGTTGTGAAATAGCTCACCGTCTGCTATTAGAAAGTCAAATACCCTAGCCAAATTCAAGAAGGACATAAAAACTCACCTCTTCACGTCTGCA
>NW_018477636.1:0-1549 GCF_002113885.1 Mizuhopecten yessoensis | reverse complement strand
TAAAGTTCTATAAGATTTCCTGATCAGGAAACATTGCGATCTACAACATGAAACATCAAAAGAAGACTTGATATAACTACTGCCATAAAAATATGGTTAAGTTATAGGATTTTTTTTGACAATTATCATGCAATATATATTATTTAAAGCATTTTTTCTAAATTTTAGGAAGTAATATTGTTATTTTATAATCATATTTTTCACAAGTCCAAAGGTCCAGTCAGGTGATTCACTGGTCCTTGCTGAAATCAACTAGTCAAGGACTAGTGGACTAGTGTGACCAAGACTCGACCCCTGTTAATTAAGTACATTTGTAGTGGAACTTATGTGCATTGGTATAAATCAGGAAATAAAATAGTTTAGTATTTGAAGGGGGCATGGCTATATTCAATATTGAACTTGCTGCTCAGACATGGAGTAATTACAAGCACCTTAACACAGGAAAGTTTCTTGTCATCATTAATTCTGGACTCATCAATTTTGCGGCAAAAAAGAGACAAACATATCACTACATACTCTGGGTTTCTTGAACGATATGATTTGGTCATGGCAGATAGGGGGTTTATATTCGAGAAGAGTTGGGCAGAACTGTTTATTCCTCCAGGGTGTAGGAGAGCTTCTCAAATGTCTAGAGTTGAAGTGAATCTAACAAAGACCATTGCAAATCAGAGAATTTACTTTGAACATGCAATCAGATGAATAAAAACCTTCAGGATCCTCAAATTTGAGGTACCTCTTACTCTTGTGCACCACTTGGATGATATTGTAAAAGTGGTTGCTGGAATTTGTAATATGCATCCATCTCTACCGAAGTATAAGTAAACAGTAATTTTATCAGCAGCACCAGAACCTGTTCCTCAATATATCCCACTATTGCTTTTTCATGATCATCCAAACTTTCAATGTTTACAAATTAATGTTGTGTTTATATCGGTCGCTAGTTCACCTGCCCTAGCACTGTGTTGTCAAATATAATCCAGTTTTGATTTGTGTGAGCCAAACTTTTACTCTTAAGATCCACAAAGCTTCAACTATTCTTTAACAAAAGTACCAGGTATTTTTAGGGCTGTAATAATATATTGATATGTGTATCTCTGTATCACAATATTTTGTTTAGAGAACATGTATCCAGTGATACATATGTGTATTTATATTTAATAATTTGTAATTAAAAGTGCAAAATTTGGAACATGAAATTAGTGACATTCTCAGGGTCTATATGCACACTGACACTGCTAGGATCAAATTACAGTGTACTGCAAATATTCCTAAGGATCCCCAATAATTAAATATAGTGTGAAACACTTATCAGACATAAAACTGTGCGTGGGTGGTGTCTGGTTAATCGTGTCAATAGTTCGGTTGATCTGATAATAGTAGAAATATGACCAGCACCGAGACCTGGCTCTCAGGATGATTGATCAGGCAAATGGAAACTGAACAGGTCTTTATTAATATTCCAGCCCAAAAAAAGGAAAATTTACAATTATCTTAATACCTACAGTACTGTATCCATCTCTCCCAATACTCTATCTGAACCTTATTGAGT
>NW_018477635.1:0-1548 GCF_002113885.1 Mizuhopecten yessoensis | reverse complement strand
GAATTTTAAATATCGATATAACGACAATCTCAGTTACAACAAAGTCTTACAATGTTTCTTTTTTTATTTAATTTTTTTAACTAACATCTCCATACATTTACTTTTATAGACTTATCGTCAAATATGTAATATGCATTTTTTCTATAGCAATTACGAAACAGTTTTTCCCCAACTTATTTCAATCATTCTTTTTGTGACCTGACGGAAGCAAGCAGAGGATTTAATTCTTAATTTGGGAGGAAGCCGGAGTATCCGGATAAAACTCGCGTGGTTGGCGGGTAACTGGGATTGAATCCGGCCATCTTGGTAAAGACGAGCGTGCTATCCACTGCGCCACCCGACCCATCATATACGTTACGGACAAGAACAAATATCTAATTTAGCAGCTTTGGAAATGGCGTCATTGATGCAAAATATATATTGCGAATACATTTTTAGCAATCATCAACGATAAAAATAATTTACTTACGGGAGACCGGGGCAAGTTCGGCCACCCGTGATATATTTTTTTTTAGCTAATATTTACAACTAAAAAGATATTAGCAGTTTAGTTTAGTTTAGTTCACAGGAAAAAATGGCGAAGAAAACTCTAATTTAAAATTACTAAACAGGAGAAAATGACTTTTGAGAGGGTAGAAAGAAAATCATGATCTCGCTTATAGTTATCCAAGCCAGGCACTCACTACCATATTGCTGTACGATAAGAATTTGTTGAAATATTACTTTGGGCCCGGACAGTTTCGGCCAATGATACCGTGGCAAGTTCGGCCCATGTTGCACATAGAAAGTCGTTACATTGGCAGAAAATCTGGCGTTGTATGCTTTAAAACGTCATAATTAAGCTGATTCCAATGGGGCCGAATTTACCCAAATGCCTGTCCGAACTTATCCCATGGCGGGGCTCGATCGGCTATCCGATCATTCGACAGGGAAAATTAAATAATGTTCCAAAACGGACTTTAAAAAAGGGCCGAATTTGCCCCGAGCTCCCCCATTGTTATGTCGGTCTTAATATCAATAGAGTTTATGTTGTATTGTTATCCCACGACTAGCCGACTTTAAATACATTTTATCTTACCTCATTCTGAAAGCAGTATTATCTCATTCTGAATCAGTAAATATCAGAGATCAACAAAAGCTTCGCTCTTTTAAGGCTTTGCCTTTTCATAGTATATGCGAACGAAACAATAGCAAACAGGTTGGTTGTGATACATACATGTGCAGAAAACTTTGAAAAAAGATGACTGAAAAAGAGATTAAGTATTGAGGGATGTATAATACATGTAGGATATTTATTGTTAATATGCAATACTAAATTAACATGATCAAATATGCAATTTCAATGCGTAATCTTTGTAAAAAATGCGTCTTGGTTCTCTTGTTCAGATATTTATCTTTCAAAAAGACGAAGGGGGCTGCTTCTCGTTATGGATGTAGAATGTTCCTAGGTGTCTAACCTCGGTCACTTCTTGGCCATTTTTTTTATCAGTTCTTGTAACCAATAGCAACCGGTCCGACTAACTACTGGATCGCTCTTCCCCTCGGCAA
>NW_018477634.1:0-1548 GCF_002113885.1 Mizuhopecten yessoensis | reverse complement strand
TACAACTAAAGTCACTTTGTAGTATAACGCAATCATCAATAATGTGCAACTAAAGTCACTTTGAAGTATAACGCAATTATCAATAATGTACAACTAAAGTCACTTTGTAGTATAACGCAATCATCAATAATATACAACTAAAGTCACTTTGTAGTATAACGCAATCATCTATAATGTGCAACTAAAGTCACTTTGTAGTATAGCGCATTTATCAATAATGTACAACTAAAGTCACTTCGTAGTATAACGCAATCATCAATACTGTACAACTAAAGTCACTTTGTAGTCTAACGTAATCATCAATATTGTACAACTAAAGTCAATTTGTAGTATAACGCAATCATCAATAACGTACAATTAAAGTCACTTTGTAGTATAACGCAATCATCAATAATGTACAACCTAAGTCACTTTTAAGTATAACGCAATTATCAATAATGTACAACTAAAGTCACTTTGTAGTATAGCGCAATTATCAATAATGTACAGTATAACACAATCATCAATATTTTACAACTAAAGTCACTTTGTAGTATAACACAATCATCAATAATGTGCAACTAAAGTCACTTTGTAGTATAACGCAATTATCAATAATGTACAACTAAAGTCACTTTGTAGTATAACGTAATCATCAATATTGTACAACTATTTTACAACTAAAGTCACTTTGTAGTATAGCGCAATTATCAATAACCCACAACTAAAGTCACTTTGTAGTATAGCGCAATTATCAATAACCCACAACTAAAGTCACTTTGTAGTATAAAGCAATCATCAATATTGTACAACTAAAGTCACTTTATAGTATAACGCAATCATCAATATTGCACAACTAAAGTCACTTTGTAGTATGTCGCAATCATTAATATTGTACAACTAAAGTCACTTTATAGTATAACGCAATCATCAATATTGTACAACTAAAGTCACTTTGTAGTATGTCGCAATCATCAATATTGTACAACTAAAGTCACTTTGTAGTATAACGCAATCATCAATATTGTACAACTAAAGTCACTTTGTAGTATAAAGCAATCATCAATATTGTACAACTAAAGTCACTTTGTAGTATAAAGCAATCATCAATATTGTACAACTAAAGTCACTTTGTAGTATAAAGCAATCATCAATATTGTACAACTAAAGTCACTCTGTAGTATAACGCAATCATCAATAATGTACAACTAAGGTCACTTTGTAGTATAACGCAATCATCAATATTGTACAACTAAATTCACTTTGTAGTATAACGAACTCATTAATAATGTACAACTAAAGTCACTATGTAGTATAACGAAATCATCAATAATGTATAGCTTAAGTCACTTTGTAGTATAACGCAATTATTAATATTGTACAACTAGGGTCACTTTTAAGTCTAACGCAATCATCAATATTGTACAACTAAAGTAACTTTGTAGTATAACGCAATCATCAATAATGTACAACTGAAGTCACTTTTAAGTATAACGCAATTATCAATAATGTACAACTAAACTTACTTTGTAGTATAACGCAATCATCAATATTTTACAACTAAAGTCA
>NW_018477633.1:0-1547 GCF_002113885.1 Mizuhopecten yessoensis | reverse complement strand
CCAAGTAGTGATAGATTTTTTCCCTTGAAATGAGGTCAATTACTATCTCGTGTAGAAACACTGTCTGTGGTACAGCAGATCAATATCTATTAGAATAGCCAGATGATACTGCACTCTGAATCATCATCAGCCTTTAATATAGCTCCTGCTTAATGCATACTGCCTTATAAGGTAAATATTCATACAATAAGCTGATGAATACATCAGGCTTCAATTACAATAAATAGCCAATTACAATAAAAGTGTGCGTACAGCGCTTCAAAATTGTAACACAATTATATGTCCCATGCATTAGTATTTAGAATTTTCTGTAAAATGAGATCCACGTACAGTAATGCTACTGCATTTAGTATTCTGCGTGACTTAAGCCTATAGTATAGGCTATACCATACGAAACCCAGCAAAAAATTCGTGTACAGGAAAAACGGTTATTGACTTAAGAGAACAGCTCTGCCGACCCATAATGCAGGATACAAAAGTGCCCGCCAATTTAGCTGGGACGCGTTCGTTATCTAATATTCAATGACACTATAGTTTTACTACTAAAACTTTATATTCAATTTGTAACTCGAATTCAGGACACAACATGTTCTTAATAGACTTAAGATGTAACCGGATTACTAAGCAAAATTTGCTTTCCTGTAACCCGTACCCGGGATATTACCTGTAACACACGTGTGTGATACCGGTATAACCGCTCCAAAGCCGGTGAAAATCCGAATCAAGTACACATGTTCTACAACGCCTTGTAGCGTGGGATAGAAACCATGTAACATATTTTCAGGTTACCATAACTTAAACTATAACACTCATTCAAATCTAAGCTGAAACGTACATTTCTAAAAATTCAAACTACTGGTTACCCACGCTATCGGTAAATATGGCGCCCGGGTCGTGTGACACTAATGCGGTAGTCATAGTCGTCTAAATTACAGGTAAGACCTAAAAAGTACGTATTGCCCACGTTCAAATTACTCCACATTTAATTCATTGCATTTACTTACCTAAATGGGATATAGCCATAATTACACATAGTGCACAAATTTTCAGTAATTCCATGTTTGTAGTTAGGACTAATCCAAACACGATTCAAACACCGACAGAAACGTGCGCAAGCAGTGTTGTATACGGGCTGAGAGTGAGGTTGTGAGTGACGTGACGTCACTGGCTCGAAATAGGCAAGCTGTGATAGGACGACTCGACAGTTGGCTGTCCAGGTGCCTGCAGGAAGAACGATAATTTGGACTAAATGCGCTTTCTGACACAAAGAATGGACAAAATTGCTCTTTGTTTAGAGAAAAACTGTGAGCATCTACCGGTGAATGTCGTATCGGACTGCTGTGACTTTTGATTCCGGCTGTTAAGGACTATATCAATATTCGGCTATAACACTGTTTGCTCACTGGGCTATATTCATGAACTGTTTAGACTAACTTGGGGATAACAGGACAAATGCTGATCAATAGTTGCTAACATTTTATTCGTTATATATACATTAATATTACATCATACTTAGCATTTCAGAAGATTAAAGAAATAAAAAAAAA
>NW_018477632.1:0-1547 GCF_002113885.1 Mizuhopecten yessoensis | reverse complement strand
CCATTGATGAAGTTTTTGTCATATTCATTACCTGTAAACTTTGCTGAAGAAAAAAGTTGTTTAAAAACAAGTCCAACAAATATGAAAAATATTGAATGGCCCGAAATGTTTTAAACGAAGTTTTGCTTGTTTAACATTTCATAAAATGTAAGATCTTAGTTTGCCTGTTCCAAGTAGACAGTGATCAGTTAGTGACATATGGTTTATCTGAGTGATATCTATTTGCAACATTTGTATAGATGGTTTTACTTTAATCGTGATGGTACAATTAAAACTGTTTCATTACTACTACGTCAATGACCCAAACACATGCAATGCCACATATTAATTTGTATAGTTTGATACGGAGTTGTCTTTTCTGTATTGATTATTTTCCTTTATACATTTTTTTGAATGTCCTGCCTTTTGTTTACTCTTAGGGCTCTTTTTATCTGTATTTTTAAAAAGGGACCTGAGACAGCTAGCTGTTGGAAAAATGACAACATTGCTTTGGGAAAATAAAGCATTGAATTTGGAAAATTAAGATTATTATCTATCTTGGAATTGGTCACCAGACATCTGGAACTTCAGAAAAAGCCCTGAACATACATTTAATTTTCTATTATTATTTAACAGATTGTTTTTGTTATTATTATTTGTGATTTTGTTGTTTTTAGACCTATCTTGTCTGGGGAATAAACTACAGGATATAGTTTTCTATTTGACATGTAGTTATCTCCCTTCCACTGCAGGGATTCTTTGTTTGTACATGTGTTATTTACACTTTTATGTGTAGGACTATAAATTATTGTTGTAGAGTGGTGTTTGTGTGGTCGATACATGGTTGCTGTGATATTGAACATGTACTTGCGATTTTATTGACTTCATTCACTGGTATATATACTAGTAATACATGCAGACAATTACCTATTTCATCCATGTTAACAACAATAAGTCTGTTCAAAATTTTTATGTTTAGATTTTCATTTGAAAACTAAGCTTTGGTATCCTTGCTAAAATTTTGTTGAATATCTCTTGCCAATGATTTGAAATTTAATTTGCTTACTGATTTATTAAGTAGCTATTTATCCATCGTAATAGACAATGGCCATGGGAATACCTGTATGTTATATATAGAATCTGTCAGTAAAAATAAATATACAAAAGTTCAGTATATTTCTACCTGACAGTGGTAGGAAAGAGTTAAAAATGGATTCAAAATTAATTTCCAATTCTCTCTCCAAAAATCTTTCATTTCAAGTAGTATCATGCATCAAATACCTGGACAACTAATTAGTTGTATCTAAAATATAATTATCTCATAGTTTTCTTTGCAGTTTTCAATATAATTTGAGATTTTTTTGTTGGAGCTTGATGGAAACTTTACCTCAACATACATTTTTGTATGTACATGTACTACCAAAATAACCTTCCTAATTTATGTTATTAAATGTGACATCCTGTTATAGAACTTGATGGTTATAAATGTCAGACAATATAAACTACACACACATGCATGTGACTTCAGTAACCTATACACCTATGTACCCATAGTAACATACACCCTA
>NW_018477631.1:0-1547 GCF_002113885.1 Mizuhopecten yessoensis | reverse complement strand
TGTTTACCTTGACCTTACAAACCCCTACTGCACATCTACATTTCACAGCTAGTGTATCATCATATCAAATTTCTGAAAGAAGAGCTGTCTTTCGGTTTCTGTGATAATCTCTGGAAACAAAAGCGTGGACGGACAGATGGACGACACCCGATTAGTTCTGATGCAGGTTCATATAATAAAGAAATCAAGAAAATTTCAAAATCTTATATATTATACATAGAAAACTTCAAAACAGGTGTAACACAGAGCTATCTTATAAACTTAACCTTTTTACTTCACAGTTGTATTGTTTCTAAGACTGACCTCTGTTGAAGTAGATGCTGTCCAGAACTTTGTAAGGGTATCGTTGATTTCCCGAGTCTGACAAAGTGTTCCTGATGATGTGGCGAAGTCTGGATGTTTGGGGTTACAGGGCTGTAAATAGAAATACGGTAAATAATACAGTACACATACAATACACACACATTTAACATTGCTCAAGATATTACCTCTTTTAAGAGATCACTTATTTTCTTTATTTTTTTTATCATATTTTATTTTTGATTGTTCACATGATAGTATACAGTGGAGTACATGACAATTATTACATTGTATTTCATATTGTCTCGCATACTAATGAATTCTATATCTTCTTTTCATTTTGTTTCTTTTTCCTGTACAATAACAACTGCTTGTGCTCTTATTTTTAGGTAGTAAATAATTCTAGATATGATTAACATCGATATTAAGAATGAGCAAAATATGAATTTAAATTCAATTAATCAATGTTCAATGCTGTGCTGATAATGGCCAACTTCGCTACTACTTGGTCGGCTTTTTCACGGGGATTTGACAGGATACATTGATTTTCAATTAGCTTATAGTATGATATTGCAGAACGGACCCCGCCAATAGTTGGCATTGTATGTTTGTTTCTGCATGAGTAAATATATTTCTTTATGATGATGATACACATATTCACACTTTCATTTTCAGGAGGGTCATCTATTCCGAATATAAAGGAAATATTTGACCATGGAAAATCAATATTACAATTAGTTACAAATTGTTGTCTTAAAAATGACCATAACGCACGTGTATGAGGACAATCTCAAAAACTCCCAAAATAAATGCGTCAGCGTTTCTCATTTACCGTACAAATATTACAAATTTCTGTTTCTGCAATGTTCATTTTCATTAGTCTAGAGTTTGTATAGAGTATTCCATGTAGCAATTTAAATTGAAAAGTTTGTAGTGTTGTGTCATCTGTTATATTGAAGGGTAGTTTGAAGTACATCTTCCAACTGTCATTTGTTATATCTAATCCCATTTTCCTTTGCCATTTTTGCATAGATGAAATAGGGAGATCTAGATATTGATTGACCAATACTGCATAAAAATCTCTAGTTATCTTTTCTTTCCCTTTTAGTATTTGTATATATTTGTTTTCTGGTACATCAATATTTTTTTTGTATGTTTTAATCACATTTTTCCATGAATTTGGAAATAGATGCCAGTAAGCTATAGTACTCAACAAAGTTAATTTGGATATCATATTGAAGTTTAAG
>NW_018477630.1:0-1546 GCF_002113885.1 Mizuhopecten yessoensis | reverse complement strand
ATATAATAGAAAAAATATAATTACTTCGCAACTGTTACCTGTTATTGGGATGGTCTTCGATGCTTTAAGTACTTATTTAGATAACGCCACATATTCCCCTGTTAGGTGATACTGACGAAAGATTGGAGAGAACTTCCCTTCTTCAGTTGCTATTTCACATTTAAGACAAACATATCCCATATATCATTGACCGCGCTGTGACCGCTTTCTGATTTTTTGGTAGCATATTTACACCTCCAATATTTTTCAGAAAAGAGAAACTATCCTAGGCTGGGTATCAGGGAGAACAGTTGTGATTAAATAACGACTGATACATCCTCCTATATTTTGGACACAATGTCCCTCTTTGCTTCAATACCTGTATTCTTTCAAAGAATGTGCATTATCAATTCGACGTTACACCAGCAACAACAGTGATGGATCAAATATATTAACCTAGATAAGGACACATGTGATGTCTGTCAGTTACTGTGTAGCAATCTGAAAAGTTGGCACACTATATAGTCTGAAACAACAAAGATGTGTTTTATGTCACCTCCTTAGAAGCAATGCTAAATGTGGGTTCTGGTACAGACAGACGGGTTTTATGTTTGTTAATCTTTGAAGGAAACCTAGACTAGAAGAGAAGTGTTTATGTCTGTTATGGTGTGTTGGGATTTTAGACCAGCAGCTATTTGGTTCATAATTATTACTCTATGTTTGGATTCTGAACCAGGAATATTGTCTTGTTATTCTAGGTCCGTGTCAGGAGCCAGAAAAAACGTGCTTTATGTCTGCTACTGTGTGTTTGGGGCTTGGACTACAGATTTTCTTTAGTATCTCTGTATCCATGTGTTGGGCGCATGGTTCAGCAGATATAAGCTTTATAACTCTTACTATATGTTGGAACTTTGGACAAGCAGTGATGTGTTTTATGTTTGATACGCTGTATTTTGGTCATGAACCAGCAGAGATGTGTATAATGTCTATTTCTCTGTGTTTTTCGCTGAACAAGGACCAACATATTTTCTTATATTTCTTTTATTGCCAAAAAAATGCGTTAGTCTGTTTTAGGGTCAGGACCAGCAGAAATGTGTTAAATGTTTGATACTCCGGGTAAGGAGCTTTGCCTGTATTTTTCTTGTATTTGTTTTTGTATCTGTGTTTGGCATTCCGGACCAGCAGAAATGGGTTTGATGACTGCTACTTTGAGTTTGTGACCTGGGCCATCAGAGATGGTGATTTTGTATGTCTGTTCCTCTGTGATAGTGGTCTGGACAAGTAGAGGTGCGTTTTGTGTCTGTTCCTCTGTGAAAGTGGTCTGGACAAGCAGAGGTGGGTTTTGTGTCTGTTACTCTGTGATGGTGGTCTGGACAAGCAGAGGTACGTTTTGTGTCTGTTACTCTGTGATAGTGGTCTGGACAAGCAGTGGTGGGTGTTGTGTCTGTTACTCTGTGTTGGTGGCCAGGACGACAAGCACATATTGTGTTTTTGTTTATCTGTTCTGTGTTGGTGGTCAGGCCCAACAGATGAGGGATTATGTCTGTTACTCTGTGTTGGTGACCTT
>NW_018477629.1:0-1546 GCF_002113885.1 Mizuhopecten yessoensis | reverse complement strand
TTTTTTTATTTCTTAGAAGTAGAAATATATTCAAAGTCAAAAGGAAGTGTTTTAACTTTACAAATAATTTAAAGTCTAATGAATGAATTCAAAGGTTACAAAGTTGTGAGAATTCTGAGTTATCTTCTATATCATCAGTACATGTTTACTGTAGACCTGTTGATCACAATTAAATCAAAGTTCCCTTTGTCTATATTGATGAAGCAAAGCATACTTTATTAAAAATTTGACACTTTTATTTATAGATTAATAACATTTTCATATCGACCTGACAAACATGTGAACATTACTTACTGTTCATTTCTCACTGTTTTCTACCTGTTTTATGTGAGAAATCCTAGGCACACCTGTATGTTGTACTGCAATGTGACACCACAGGCCATTTACAAGATCAAAGATTTGCACGCAATTTTGTCACCTTATGCTTACAGACATGTTGTGTGCATTACAAAATGTGTTTCTCCGGGATTCAAGCTGAAGTGTTTAGTTACAAGGACCAAATTAGCTTGTTGTTCACATTGCCATGAGAAACGCTTCAAACAACCCCACAAACTTACAATATATAGTTTAGCCAATGCTGGTGAAAGATTGATCCATTATGTCATATGGGGATGAAAGGGACAAATTTTAATAGAAACAGATATGAAAATCTGTTTTATTTTGTAAGTTATAAGCTTGAATGAACTGCTTAAATATTTGCAATCCCATTGTAGAGAGTTACAGAGTGTATAGTGTGTGATTTTGACTGGAGTTAAAATCTACTGCAGTAAACCCAGGCTAAATGACTGTATGATACTCATGATCTATTCTTGTTAGATTTGTATGTGGAGTGTACTGTTCTCAGCTACATGTAGGATACTTCAGTATGACAATACTATATAAGGATAGAATATCATAAACAAAGTCGTTTACATGACACTTGAATTGTTAGCAGTTAAACTTTTAACAGATTACCTGGTCAAAAATGTTCCTTAAAAAACATTTTTATACAGTATATAAACTTCCTTCTATGCCATTATGGGGCCAACCAAATCAGGTCATTAACCGGCCATAAACTATAGAACATGCACGAAGCCAGAAGGTAATAAATTTTATCAAACTATTGATACTTCACTGTTAAAGTTTATAACGACATGGCAGAGCTTTACAGACTTTATCTGACTACTTCACAAACACTATATCACCTGACCTTGTCACTACTCTCCTCTTCACTAACATACCGCACACGGACATAAAATGGTTCCAATAATACTTTTAAATTAGATTTGTGTATTTTTCTCCGATTGTATAACAATAGAGATATCCATCAGCACTTCCAGCAAATACTTTTGCTTTGGTTCAAAGCAAACTTGTCAGAAAACCAAAAAAAAACGACATATGTCGATGACATTTTGGAGGATTTTGAAGGGGTTTATGATATGCATGTTTAAATGTTGATTTCTAGTCCTTATAACTAGATAAGGAGGCACGGTAGTCTAGTAGGAGGCACGGTAGTCTAGTAGGAGGCATGGTAGTCTAGTGGTAGGACGCCAGGCTCATGACCGAA
>NW_018477628.1:0-1546 GCF_002113885.1 Mizuhopecten yessoensis | reverse complement strand
CTGTTTTGAAACATTAAGTATTTGGCATATGTGTTATTATCCTCTCACCTTGAACCTGGGATTCCTCGTCTGTTCCTAGTACGTCGTTGATACGGTCAGTCGCCATATTAACCTTCTCCATAGCTTGCTGGATGTCATGGATCGTCTTATTCGGATAGGCAATTGTCCATTTAAGAAACAGCTTGGTAATAAGTGTGATCACAGGCAAGGTGCAGGACTCACGTTTTGTATGTTCGATTTCTAAATCAAGAAGCCCAAGCTCCACAAAGAACTGCTCAATGCAAGACGAGTTGATTAGACGGGACAGACGACTAAGTTCTCGAGGAGATGGCCTTCTGTCAGAGGTATTCGGTTCAACCCCCGTTGTTCCTAAATAATCAATAGTGAGAGTTATTACTTATAAGATTCATTTGAATGTAAAACCAGGTATAACAAACACAAAATAAACCCATTACTATTTTTGTTATGCTATACTCTCAGTAAAGTTAATCAATGTTTGTTTTTGTATCAAACATTGTTTATAGAGTTTAATAATGTATCAATATTACTGAAAATGTCAGGTTTCTACTTTTCGTATTATGTATTATCTACTAGAAAACATGTAGAATGCCGTCATGGGAAGGAACATGTATTTTTCGTCCAAAACCTTCACCATCAGTTACTAGATTTTAGTGTACAGAGTACAGACTAGTAAAAAGAAAGCAGGTTGAAAATAGTTTTCCTCACATCGTGCCTCACGTTTACAATAAAGCACAGTTGCTAATTTGCTTTTATATTTACCGCTATTCTGTAGGTACTTTTTGTCATTGAGCTTTACTCGTGTTTTGCAACGTATTTTGTCTAGTGTTGTTTATAACATATTATGAGTTGGGTATCACGGTTTCCGTGCAGTAGTATTAAAATGTTACGAACCGATATATGCAGCATTATGAGCATGTGCCCATAACAGTTAAAACAATAAAAAAATGTCCACCTATATGTTGTACAAATGTTTTCTTCGGAGATGAGACCCTAATTGCATGCCAACTAAATGTCCCACAAGGTGTTTGCTGTGATGCATGTGTTAATTGAAAATAGTCATTCACCTCACTACCCAAAACGGATAACTCTTCACAATAATATTTTAAATCTTTCAACTTGTCCACAGTTCACGATTTATAGAAATATTTAGGCATGCATTTTATTTACATTGAAGAGTTCAAATAGCATCAGCAGATGTATTTTAAACGCCCAAAATAAGTCCGGTTTTGTGTGCGAGTACTATGCAATCTGTGCCAAAATGTTGGGATAAGTTTGAAAAATAGGAATGCTTGTACACATGCAATCAACAGATCGCCAGAAAATATTGGTGCATGGAACGTTGTTTTTTATTTGAGACATTGGACATTGCAATATATTGAGCGTTGATATATTTTTATATCTGAATTTTTGCAGGAATCGAAACACTTATTGGTGACGTCAGAGTATTATATTTAAATCATTTAATAGATCGGATGCTAAATCAAATTGTTAGAACACCTTCCGAGTTTCTTTCTTAACCATACAT
>NW_018477627.1:0-1546 GCF_002113885.1 Mizuhopecten yessoensis | reverse complement strand
TACCCTCCCAGAGCAAGTACCTATGGTACACTTAAATCTACAATATCCTCCTACAGCCACTATCTATGGAACATTTACATCTACAATACCCTCCTACAGCCAGTATCCATGGTACACTTACTTCTACAATACCCTCCCAGAGCAAGTACCTATGGTACACTAACTTCTACAATACCCTCCCCCAGAGCAAGTACCTATGGTACACTAACTTCTACAATACCCTCCCCCAGAGCAAGTACCTATGGTACACTAACTTCTACAATACCCTCCCAGAGCAAGTACCTATGGAACACTTAAATCTACAATATCCTCCTACAGCCGCTATCTATGGAACATTTACATCTACAATCCCCTCCTACAGCCAGTACCTATGGTACACTTTCATCTAACTTACATCTACAATACCCTCCTAGGGCAAGGATCTATGGTACACTTATATCTACAATACACTCCTACAGCCAGTATCTAAGGTATATTAACATCTACATTACACTCTTACTGTCAGTATCTATCGTACACTTACTTCTACAATATCCTCCCAGAGCAAGTACCTATGGTACACTTTCATCTACAATACACTCTCAGAGCATGTTCCTATGGTTCACTCACGTCGACAATGCCCTCCTACAGCCAGTACCTATGATACACTTACTTCGACAATACCCTCCTACAGCCAGTACCTATGGTACACTTACTTCTACAATACCCTCCCAGAGCAAGTAACTATGGTACACTAACTTCTACAATACCCTCCCAGAGCAAGTACCTATGGTCCACTTAATTCTACAATACCCTCCTACAGCCAGTATCTATGGGACATTTACATCTACAATACCCTCCTACAGACAGTATCCATGGTACACTTACATCTACAATCCCTTCCTACAGCCAGTATCGATGTTACATTTACATCTACAATGCCCTCCTACAGCCAGGATCTATGGTACATTTACATCTGCAATACCCTCCTACAGCCAGTATCCATGGTACACTTACTTCTACAATGCCCTTCTAGAGCAAGTACCTATGGTACACTTACAACTACAATACCCTCCTACAGCCAGTACCTATGGTACACTACATCTAACTTACATCTACAATACCCTCCTAGGGCAAGTGTCTATGGTACACTTATATCTACAATACTCTCCCAGAGCAAGTATCTATGATACACTTAATTCTAAAATACCCTCCCAGAGCAAGTACCTAANGGTACACTTACTTCTACAATACCCTCCCAGAGCAAGTACCTATGGTACACTAACATCTACAATAACCTCCTACAGCCAGTATCTATGGTACATTTACATCTACAATACCCTCCTACAGCCAGTATCCATGGTACACTTACATCTACAATACCTTCCTACAGCCAGTACCTATGGTAGACTTACTTCTACAATACCCTCCCAGAGCAAGTACCTATGGTACACTAACCTCTACAATACCTTCCTACAGCCAGTACCTATGGTACACTTGCTTCTACAATACTCTCCCAGACCAAGTACCTATGGTACACTTAATTCTACAATACCCTCCCAGAGCA
>NW_018477626.1:0-1545 GCF_002113885.1 Mizuhopecten yessoensis | reverse complement strand
CGATGTTATATCATAAACAATGACGTGCCAAGTCTCTCTATATATTTATTTTCTCACTGGATGCTTCGTTTAATCATTTTCACGACTTAAGTTTGATAAAATTTGACACCTTTTAAAGAATTACCCAGTAGTCCTGTTGGTTATATTCATGTAGTCATCGGTTGTCCTGTGAACGAGATATCGAGGTTTCCTCCACAGTAAAGATATCTTTAATGTGGAGTAAACAGCTGTATATCTCGTTCACAGGACAAACGATGACGACATGAATTGAAACGTATTCATTGGTGAATGCAATTACTTAATGACAAAGCGACAACGAGTTCGGGAACAATGCTAATCAGCAATGCGTCCCACAAACATGCTTACCAAAGCGACAACGAGTTCGGGAACAATGCTAATCAACAATGCGTCCCACAAACATGCTTACCAAATTGTTCTTGGTGCTATTTCTCTACCACGCTAACCAAGGAATTACGCAACTACCTTGGCCACTTACTACAAGACATGTTATTAGAGGAAACATAGAGTAGCGTGCCGAAAGGTTCCTACGTCATTTTCCAATTGTATATATATACACTGACACGCAAAAAACCCCGAAACCCTCTTAAATGTCTATAATTATATAATATTAATAAACTATTGTGAATAGCATGGTATCATACATATTCACCAGCCCGATAATATCAACATAGCCCTATTAGCACGTGCACCGATACAGGTGACCGCATTGCATGTGTCCCAGACCTGTTAATCATTCTTCAAGTATCGGGTAAGAACAATCCGGTAAAAGAAATTCGTTTGTGATTACGTCAAAATGCCTAGACTAACTAACGATACACGCAACATTGCATTGCAGTAACTATTGGCTGGAAACTCCAAAAATGCTGTAGCAAGAGTACTGAATGTCCACAAAACAGCCGTCTTAGACTAACTGTCGACCACCCTCGAACTGGCCGACCGAATATTATATGTCGCGTCGTCAGGGTCAGTTCACGCGGTTGCAGCATTTGCGCAACCGGTTCAGAACTGAACAAAAACTGCAAATGAGACACAAGGGACACTCAATCCTAGAATAAGCCGAGATAATGTGCGAAGGCGGCTCCGTTCCTACGGCATTAAGCCGCGTCGCGTTGCAGTGGGAAAGCCCCTGAGTCCAATGGCTCCAGCAACACCGTCCAAACGTGTTTCCTATGCAACGATGGCGCCGTGTACTCCGAAGAGTCATGGTTCACGCTTTACCGCTCAGAAGGGTGTCAGCCTGTTAGCCGACGTCGTGGTGAACGTTATGCCGATAACTGCATGGTGGAAGGGACAGGTGGTGGCAGCGTTATGGTGTGTGGTGGGATCTGTAGTGGGCACAAAACCCCCTTAGTCGTCATTGAAGGCAATTTGACAGCTCAACGGTACTTCGACGTTATTCTACAACCTGTCGTCGTGACGTTTGTCTGCCAGCATAACGTAATCTTTCAACAAGACAATTCTTGGTGCCATGTGGCGAGGCGTGCAATTGACTATCTTCCCAAAACAATGTCGACACGTTACCTT
>NW_018477625.1:0-1545 GCF_002113885.1 Mizuhopecten yessoensis | reverse complement strand
TAAACTCTTTAACTATTTCCATGAAGATGGGTCAAACTGTATACCATTAAACTCTTTAACTATTTCCATGAAGATCGTCAGACTGTATACCTCTAAACTCTTTAACTATTTCCATGAAGATTGACAGACTGTATACCACTAAACCCTTAACTATTTCCATGAAGATGGGTCAGACTGTCTACCACTAAACCCTTAGCTATTTCCATGAAGATGGGTCAGACGGTATACCACTAAACTCTTTAACTATTTCCATGAAGATCTAANCTGTATACCACTAAACCCTTAACTATTTCCATGAAGATGGGTCAGACTGTATACCGCTAAACTCTTTAACTATTTCCATGAAGATGGGTCAGACTGTGTATCACTAAACTCTTTAACTATTTCCATGAAGATGGGTCAAACTGTATACCGCTAAACCCTTAACTATTTCCATGAAGATGGGTCAGACTGTGTATCACTAAACTCTTTAACTATTTCCATGAAGATTGACAGACTGTATACCACTAAACTCTTTAACTATTTCCATGAAGATCTAAAGACTGTGTACCACTAACCCCTTAACTATTTCCATGAAGATGGGTCAGACTGTGTATCCCTAAACTCTTTAACTATTTCCATGAAGATGGGTCAGACGGTATACCACTAAACTCTTTAACTATTTCAATGAATACTGTCAGACTGTATACCACTAAACTCTTAACTATTTTTATGAAGATCATCAAACTGTATAACACTAAACCCTTAACTATTTCAATGAATACTGTCAGACTGAATACAGCCAAACTCTTTTACTATTTCAATGAAGATCGTCACACTGTATACCACTAAACTCTTTAACTGTTTCCATGAAGATGGGTCAGACTGTATACCACTAAACTCTTTAACTATTTCCATGAAAATTGTCAGACTGTGTACCACTAAACACTTAACTATTTCCATGAAAATTGTCAGACTGTATACCACTAAACCCTTAACTATTTCAATGAATACCTTCAGACTGTATACCATTAAACCCTTAACTATTTCCATGAAGATCGTCAGACTTTATACCACTAAACCCTTAACTATTTCCATGAAGATGGGTCAGACGGTATACCGCTAAACTCTTTAACTATTTCCATGAAGATGGGTCAGACTGTGTACTGCTAAACTATCTAACTATTTCCATGAAGATGGGTCAGACTGTATACCACTAAACACTTAACTATTTCCATGAAAATTGTCAGACTGTGTACCACTAAACCCTTAACTATTTCCATGAAGATAGTCAGACTGTATACCACTAAACCCTTAATTATTTCAATGAATACTGTCAGACTGTATACCACTAAACTCTATTACTATTTCCATGAAGATGGGTCAGACTGTATACCGCTAAACTCTTTAACTATTTCAATGAAGTTCGTCAGACGGTATACCACTAAACTCTTTAACTATTTCCATGAAGATGGGTCAGACTGTATACAACTAAACTCTTTAACTATTTTTATGAAGATCGTCAGACTGTATGCCACTAAACTCTTTAACTATTTCCATGAAGAT
>NW_018477624.1:0-1544 GCF_002113885.1 Mizuhopecten yessoensis | reverse complement strand
GCTAGGAATAAGACAGGGTGACCCACATAAGTTGCCTCTTACGATATTCTTTTCTCGGTCCCCGACCTGCAGGTGTAAAGGATATACATAATCAATGCTATGAATGATATTCAACAAGCTGTATATCGGGAGTGGGTTACATATAAAAAGAGAATCGAGCACATTTTTAAAAGCCCGTTGTCGGCAGTTTATTTTTAAATAACTTCAAAATATGTTTTCTCACCCGTCAGAAGAAATCACACTACTTGTACGTCTGTTTACGTGGTCCAGATCATGTTTCTGTAAATGTAACTGGCTGAATACAGAAACATTTTAATTCACGCGCGGAAATTTTTGTCAGCGTGTTTTGTAATAGAAATTAGCATTATTACATCATAGATGGATGTCGACAGTTATTCAAACCTATTTCGGAAATGATTCATGCATCAGATTTCGTATTAACACTGTGAACTCAAAACTAAATTACCCGGATGTTGAGAGACTTATCGCATTCACACCGGCAAGATGAACCTAGGTTATCAAGAATACCTCGATTATCTCAAGTTTCGCTCGAAGTTATGTCATTATTCCCAAATCTTGTTCATTTCAATAACCGACTGACATAACGATGTCGGAATCCCACATAACGTGGTTTTACTTTACTCAGACTTAACAAGATTTAACTATACTCCGACTTAACAACTGGACAATATCCCGACATAACGAGGTTGGACTATATCCTGACATCACGAGGTTGGACTGTTCTCTGACATCATGAGGTTGGAATGTATTTAGACATAACGAGGTTGGATTATACCCTGACATAACGGGTCTGGACTATACTCTGAGATAACGAGGTTGGAATACATTCAGACATAACGAGGTTGGAATGTATTCAGACATAACGAGTTTGGAATGTATTCTGACAGAATTGGAAGGTTTGACTATATCCTGACATAACGAAGTTGGACTATTCTCTAACATCACGAGGTTGAAATGTATTCAGACATAACGAGGTTGGACTATACTCTGACATCTCGAAATTGGACTACACCCTATCATGACGTGGTTGGAATGCATTTAGACATCATGAAGTTGGAATGTATTCAGACATGACGAGGTAAGATTATACCCTGGGATAACATAGTTGGACTTTACTCGTGCATAACGAGGTTAGACTGTATTCAGACATAACAAGGTTAGGTTATACCTTGACATAACGAAGTTGGATTATACTCCGAAATAACGAAGTTGGACTACATCCTGTCATAACAAAGTTGGACTTTATTCAGACATAACGCGGTAATCCTATTATCTGACATCACAGGGTTGGACTATACCCTGACATCACGAGGTTGGACTATCCTCTGACATAACGAAGTTGGACAATACCCCGACATAACGAGGTTGGTATATACACTTGGCATTACGACGTTGGACTACAATCCGTCATAAAGACGTTGGACTGTATTCCGATATAACGAAGTTTGATTCATTTAAGGACGTGCCAGGTTTTCGTGTTGGTGGAAAGCCGGAGTTCCTGGAGAAAACCCACCGACCTACGG
>NW_018477623.1:0-1543 GCF_002113885.1 Mizuhopecten yessoensis | reverse complement strand
ATTGTCATCATTTGGTTTCTCTCCCTTATATTTACGTGAAGTCTGGAGGTTGATCACTTTTCTATCAAGAGTGTGTAAAATTGGTGTTGACAGACTTCGTATGGCGTCCCCGAGTCTATGCATTAANCATATGTAACACAAGCTGTAGAAATGTGATGACGTCATTGTAGTAGTTGACACACTATTGTTAGATGAAATGTTGACAAGAAGAGTTACACTACAATTGTTTTTACCTTAGGTAAGCTGGTTGAACAATATACAAAATGGACATGATGTTGACACAACAGGTTTTCATGTAAGTTGAGCTTGCTAAACAGACTGCAGGTAAATGTCTTTTATGATGTCACTTCAGTTAACGCAGTACTTTTCTCTTACATTTTTATATGTTCCATTTTGTTTAATGATAACATAACAAAATCATACTATTTATTAAGTAATAATTGAGGATTTATTTTTTGGTTGAATTGATCTATTTTAGGTTTCTATTCATATGTTCACCTTACAAAAAAAGATACAAAGTACCAATATCCCGAAAGAAACTGTTTATCGTTCTTAACAACCAAAATATAGTCCATTTAAAAGAAATAATTTCAGTAACAAGTGTATTAATATCACACAATAAAGTGTATTTTCCGAGTTAAAATCCCATTTAAATAAAAAAAAAATCTATGCATTTATTTTGCGAATGTGGGGAAGGAGGTCAAGAACATATATACAAATCACTTATTTGTCCGATTTTAGATTTTAATTATATTTTTGTTTATAAAAGATTATTGGAAACAATAACAAGATAAAATACAGATTTCCCACGGTGTTGTACCTGCTGTCATCTACATCTGCTTAAAAAGTTGAATCAGACGATACAACAAATGTTACAGAATCTAAGGAAATATGATATTTGTTGAAATAAATGCAGCCATCTATTGCGGGCTTGGTGAGAGTTTGTGAAGGACAGCGGAGCTTGTACCGTCAGTGGCGGGAGATATTATAAAACATGATACAAAAAAATATACACTTCATCATATCATATTATAATTGTGAAAAAGAAAAACTATTTTATCATGTGTTGTTTGAGAAAAAAATATAAGCTTGACTTAATGTATGTTGGTTACATTGTTCATTTGATACCAATAAAATATATTTTAACGAAAAGCCAAAATAGCCAGCGCTGTTTCTTTTGCAGTAGATATTTATTGAAAGTTCAGAACTGCTTCATAACTGACTTATTCAGAGCTTTCCATTTAGTTGAGAGTGACATATTCCCATTAATTAAGCAGCCGACATCTTAAAAGGTCTTAACTGTATCTCGAGTTAACGTTATTATGTAGAAGTTGAAATGAGAATTGAATACATTAACTATTTGAGATCAAAACTATTTAAGAAATATCGTGGAAACTGGAAGATGGAATAATGTTGATGGTCAGAGTAAAATATTTCTCTGTCTTTATAGCAAAGATATCGTTGATGAATTTGTTACAATCACACAAAAGGAACGATTTTATGTCTAGGTGTCATTTTACAACTTATAATATCATAAATATTT
>NW_018477622.1:0-1543 GCF_002113885.1 Mizuhopecten yessoensis | reverse complement strand
GTTATGGTAAAATTCAAACTTTGACTCGTGTAGAAACATTTGCAACTATCATATCATTAACAGAATTATTGAATTAATTATACATTGTACCCGGCATACCCTTTTTTCCTATCTGGCCCGTGTGACAATAGCAACTCCGTATTTTAATTCTAAAATTAGATTTTTCTCGGAATTCAATCTATAGCAGCCCCGGTTCCAGTGAGGGCAGCTCAGCTATTTGTGTATAGAAAGAAGGTCAACATGTATTGCCTTAAATTAAACAAAACTATGATCTTCGTTAGATATGCGGTATGTTTAAAGACTCACATTTATACATAGCAATTACAACAATTATGACAGAAGCAAAGCAAAATGAAACTTTACAATAGCGGATAGTTTTATTGGCGTTTCCATATTATTATAGAGTATGATTCAGGAAGGTGTACACACATACAACATATATAGATAGCTTATACTAGACACAGCTGCCTATATTTACTGTAACGAATGGGTAAATTACAAATGAAGAATGATATTTCTATGTGTGACAAGTCAGATAAAATCATACATCATTTACATTTTTCAGAATATGTGTATACAGACTGGTCTCGTAGTCATTGTGCAGCTGAATATGTGTACTACTGGGGGTGTCAATTCATACTTACATTTTCAAATGCACTGTCGCCTGAAGCCTCTTCTTTGTACGGAATCGAAAGCAGTTATGATTGGGGTTTCTGACTCTATAAATAGCACAGCTACGTTTCGCTACAGTTGGTCTTATACCACACCCATTATTAGAACGACTGACGACACGATGTAGTGTAGTGGTAACATAACATTACAACTACAAGTGACAATTAACCAATCGTATTAGTGTAAAACGGTTATTACAGATTGCTCAAACCATAAATGAATAAAGTAAAATAATGTCACACAATGGGAATTAATCATATCAAATTAATTCCGGTTATCTTATGAGGACCGTTATTCTAGTCGAAAGTCTCAGAATTTGTATAGGAGTTACCTCCCTTGGACCTTTTCGTCTACTTTGCTCCTTGAGAAATCTTCAGCTTTGGAGATAGGAACTAGTAGCCATACATTTAAAGCAACGGATTAGATTGTTCATAATTTACAGTTTACTTTTCCAAATTTCATTTAACTCTTCCGGGAGGTCATCACACAATCCCACAGGGAAGGAAGACAGGCTTTTTGTCTGCAGCGTTTTGTGTTGTGGTTACGGCCGGGGGGTGTCAGAAAGTCGAGACGGCAATCGTCCAGCCCATATTCAGACCGGCCAGCAGCTGGAGCCCGGGTAGTGGTGAGCAGCATGAGAGGCCTTCTAGTTCTGAACAGCCAGGAGTGGGAGGACCCCTGTCCCCACAGCAGCTGGAGGACGTAATCGAGCAGGTGTCAACTAGGCTGGCACCTCAGCTGGTGGAGGCTGTGCATCAGGCTATCGAGCCTCGGATGGCTGTACAGCCGTCAGGTAATGGTACCAGTTTGCCCCAAACTTCTAACGTGTCAATTTGTCACACTAGTAATGTTGATACTGCCTGTTCTCAAC
>NW_018477621.1:0-1543 GCF_002113885.1 Mizuhopecten yessoensis | reverse complement strand
ACGGTGTGAATGGTAACATAGTATGTACGGTGTGAATGGTAACATGGTATGTACGGTGTGAATGATAACATAGTATGTACGGTGTGAATGGTAACATACTATGTTATCATTCACACCGTACACACTATGTTACCATTCACGCTGTACACACTATGTTACCATTCACATACATACTATGTTACCATTCACATACATACTATGTTACCATTCACACTGTACACACTGTGTTACCATTCACACCGTACATAACTGTTACCATTCACACCGTACACATTATGTTACCATTCACACCGTACATTCTATGTTACCATTCACACTGTACACACTATGTTACCATTCACACAGTACACACTATGTTACCATTCACATACATACTATGTTACCATTCACATACATACTATGTTACCATTCACACCGTGCATACTATGTTACCATTCACACCATACATACTATGTTATCATTCACACCGTACATACCGTGTTACCATTCACACCGTACATAACTGTTACCATTCACACCGTACATACTGTGTTATCATTCACACCGTACATACCGTGTTACCATTCACACCGTACATACCATGTTACCATTCACACCGTACATAACTGTTACCATTCACACCGTACATTCTATGTTACCATTCACGCCGTACATACTATGTTATCATTCACACCGTACATCCCATGTTACCATTCACACCGTACATTCTATGTTACCATTCACACTGTACACACTGTGTTACCATTCACACCGTACATAACTGTTACCATTCACACCGTACACATTATGTTACCATTCACACCGTACACCCTATGTTACCATTCACACTGTACACACTATGTTACCATTCACACAGTACACACTATGTTACCATTCACACTGTACACACTGTGTTACCATTCACACCGTACATACTAGGTTATCATTCACACCGTACATACCATGTTACCATTCACACCGTACATACTGTGTTATCATTCACACCGTACATACCATGTTACCATTCCCACCGTACATACTATGTTATCATTCACCCCGTACACACTATGTTACCATTCACACAGTACACACTATGTTACCATTCACACAGTACACACTATGTTACCATTCACACAGTACACACTATGTTACCATTCACACCGGTGTGAATGGTAACATAGTGTGTACTGTGTGAATGGTAACATAGTGTGTACAGCGTGAATGGTAACATAGTGTGTACGGTGCGAATGGTAACATAGTATGTATGTGAATGGTAACATAGTGTGTACAGCGTGAATGGTAACATAGTGTGTACAGCGTGAATGGTAACATAGTGTGTACGGTGTGAATGATAACATAGTATGTATGTGAATGGTAACATAGTGTGTACAGCGTGAATGGTAACATAGTGTGTACAGCGTGAATGGTAACATAGTGTGTACGGTGTGACTGGTAACATAGTGTGTACAGTGTGAATGGTAACATAGTGTGTACGGTGTGAATGATAACATAGTATGTATGTGAATGGTAACATAGTATGTACAGTGTGAATGGTAACATAGTA
>NW_018477620.1:0-1543 GCF_002113885.1 Mizuhopecten yessoensis | reverse complement strand
ATTAAATTCATGTAATTGGAATTTCAAGATTCGAAGTATCGTAAATGTTTATGATAATGTATAAAGTAAAATTACTATCTTGCTGAAGTCCTAGATGTTATTCTTATATCAATGAACAATTCCTTGTTGGAAAATATAAAAAAAACTACCAGAAAGTGTTGTAATTTTATTATCTTAGTACTGGTCATTGAATTGTTGAGATTTGTAGATTGTATTTTACCCGAACGTGACATATATGCATGTAGAGCTTATACGTATTTTTATTGTGTATTTCAGAATGTTTCTTTTTTTAAGCATTAAAATGCGATAGAACCGAACTCAGCAGCTTTGTCTTATTTTCGACAACTTCGAAACAGCTACATTAACTCCTAAGAAATGCATTTACTATAATCACGGTATACCGTAATGTATGCACTACGGGTAGTACAGGTGTACTAATGTCCGGATATGAGGCCAAGGTGACACATTGACATGTAGCCGCACGAGGCACGGACGGGTAACGTGTACCCGCACGTGCTACAGGTAAGGTACGGGTGTCTATAGAGTAATTAATGTAGTTTGAGGGTTACATAGTAATTCGAGTCTTGACGATTCAGCTATACACTTCAAGAAATTATGTTTCTTTTTTGTTGAATTTTTTACCCATTATTTACCCTTTCCCCTTCACATTCCATAATGACGAAGTAGTTTTCTGCACGGCATGACTATGGTGAAATGGTTAAACTTATACAAAAGGGTAGATACACATAGGCCGATGTATCCGACTTGCAATATTTGAATACACTAATTTAAATACAGATATCTCATATTTTTATTCAACTATTTGTCATTTTGAAATATATATAGTGCTTCATTCATGCTAATCAGACTGGGAATTTCCAACACAGACCCTCCCATAATTTATATAAAGCTAGTATGCAACTGCTGTTCATCCCTTCGACGCTCAGCCGGTTAATGCGTCAGTAGAAACACCCACAACACATATCAATAGGTCAATAAGCAGAACGTTGTTTTGTTGACGTGATCCACAGGTAGAGTGGTGACAAAAATAAAGAGTAGTATTTGATACTTAAGGAACGACAAGGAGGAAGTACAGATATGTACAGGATATAAAAGACAATCGGCAAGCTAAAGGCGTGTGAATCGTAAATAGCCTACCACAAGCCCCGTCTGTGTGGTATATTAACAAGGCTCACAAACCAAATCAAAACAAAAGGTATTATATGCCGAAAGACACGGGTTTTTTTCCGGAATATTTCTAAACAATACCTGTACGCCATTCTTTAAGAAGTATGTATATTTCATTTTACCTTGTCATCAATCTATTAACAAGTGCTATCTCGCATTTCTGCAAGTTTACGGGTAGTTTAAGTGTGGGCGGGCAAGGTTAACACCTGTAAGCCGAAAAGGCAGTGTATAAGAGTTTAACAGTGTAAATAGCACGGTATTGCTTGTCAAAGATAAATCAAAGCGTGCATAATCTTATCCTCATGGTGGGCTATTCAAATCGCCATGCGTCCGTGGTCCGTTGTCCGTCCTTAAA
>NW_018477619.1:0-1541 GCF_002113885.1 Mizuhopecten yessoensis | reverse complement strand
AATATTATGAATGGTAGTAAGTTGCACTAATCAACAGGAAAGACTAGAAAATGCTTGCCTACGAATATGAATACAAAAATATATGTATTTCATTTATTAATCTTGCTGAAGCGTGAGGTACACACAAGTAAATTAGTGATCATATTACTCAGTATACAACATTCAAATATCTAAGGATAAATTACATAATACCACTGTATTGAAGAATTTTAGTAATAATAACAATTGATTTTATTCTAGAGTCCTCCAGTTCATATGGAGATAAGTCATAATTGAAAATACCACCAAGAAGAACATGCAGTAGATGGTAATTAGACATTACATTAAGATTAAACACAAAATCTATATCTTTTACAGTACTGAGTACACACCAGAGCTGGTCACGTAATAGCTCTGTGTGTGAGCATTCGAGTAAACTATGCATAATAGTATCTTTGTGCATAGATCCACAGTAATGACACAAATATATATTTTCATTATTGCGCATTTCAACACAAAATTTAACAACTTTCTTATAACATGGACTGTATTGTGGAAAGCGTAAAGCAAGTTTCCATATAGCATACGGTTGTATCTTATTATGTAAAAGAGTGAAGCGAAAGAAGTCCCTATCAGCGTTCATTCTTTCACATAAATTAAACTGTTCATAGTTTTTTACATGGTCATTGACTAAACACTTCCATTGACATTTGTTTGGAAATACAGCACTCTTCAAAAATTCATCAATAACATGATACAAATTGTATTTTTGTAAAACATTAACAATGTCGGGAACAAAACCTCTACTAAATTGAGACAGGTTGAATTCGAATAGACGCTTGAATTTCGCGTGTTAAACAGCCAACTTCCATGGAACATATTCTACCAAAAAATAACATTTTCTTTACGCTGATGTATACTCTTACAGAAAACCAACCAATCAAGGACGTGCACATATCTGTTCTTGTTCTTACATTAAAACCTTGGATTGATTTGACAATGAAGTTTTGTGCTTTTTCTAACATGTAAATTTCATTTTGCTTTAATTGCCACAATTCACACCCATACAGTGCTGAGGGATATACTTTACACTTAACAATTTTTGCAGTGGTTTAAGGATTCAGAGCACATGGATGTGCTCCAGAACGAATTAAGGACATAACACCACTCTTTAATTTGGAACAAGCAGGTTCTGTACGTTCGACATTGTTATTTCTACTATTCAATAAAACTCCGACATGAGTAATACTTTTTTAGATTTAGTAGAGGAAAATGTAAATCTCCACTTTCTACTGTATTTCTCGCAAATAGATAGTAGATACTATAAACTTTTAACGTTATTGCTGATAATACATATGTCATCAGCTTGTGTAGGTATATTTATTCGCGAGGAAAGAACTATTGCCCCTTTCCCGCTAAATTCCACTTTATTTAGCAAATCATTAATAAAGACTAAATACAGTTTTGCGGATAAAGACCCACCTTGTAAGATTCCCCGTTTCATGATTGCATTGTCTGACTTGAGACCATTAAAAACAACATTACTGGTAAATCGAGAATAC
>NW_018477618.1:0-1540 GCF_002113885.1 Mizuhopecten yessoensis | reverse complement strand
AAATCATCTTTAAAAAGTACCGGTCGTGAATAGTCTTGGATAGATGATGAAACCTTGTAGCGGTCAGGTTTCGAGCAAATTTATATAACACTTTTTGAAGGGTTTCTCTTTGGTAAGAACATATAGGGGAATTAATTGTTGTCTGAGGCCAATTTCACATACGCCATCTTATTGGGTTATTTTCGTCATTTAGGTTGTTCGACCAAGGATGACTGCATGAATACCGGAGACTGTCACGGCAGAGGACAATTCCACTGTGTTGATAGCAAGCGCAGGTGTTTCCACCACTAGAATCTAATTATGTAAGTATTTTCATATTTCAAATATATAATATTTTGCATATTATTAAATGTAGAATTTTATAATTATATAATTCAAAGGTTTTTCGATCTGAAAATACATCATTCAATTGTATATCATTTTGAGTATATTTCGTTTTTTTGCTGACACCTGATGGAATTTTTGGCGTGACACGAAATGCAGTAAAAAGTTATATCGATTTAATGTTGCTAAATATAGCTGATCGAACCAATAACTAAACAACACTTTTCCCCCATTTGACTGTTACGTCATAATACACTGTCAATGATATACTTGTTATTATTCTCTTTTTTTCAGTGTGTTTCCAAGTGAATGGAATTACAGATGTGACAACCTGCTAGTAGAAATGATATATGTTCGTCAATCATATTTTTTATGTTTTATGCAATAAAAAATGTTAAACTGTAGAAATATTTTTCTTTCCTTTTCTTTTCTTCTTTAATTACACTATATCATGCAGCTATTTCGTTCTTCTAAGACTCATAGTTGATGCTGTTGGAAACCAAATAGGTATTAAGTATTAGATTTTAAAGAATCCCTGTCATATTTCTGTCTGCAATTAATCGGTGACCAATCAGAGTTTTCACCTACTAGAATTCCGGAAAGATCGTAAATAAGACAGTTGCAGCAGAAAGGAAATTATGTTTTCAATTGGATTTCTGCACATAAACGGTAAAACCTCGAAAAACTACTGCGGTTGGATGGAGCAATTTGAATAGAAATACTATTCACCTCTAAAACCTTATCCTGCCTTATATACATATGTTTAACGGCTGTAAACCATCTGAGAATCAATTTGGTTGCTCCGTTACATAACCTCTGAAAATGCTCAATCCCGGTTTCTTATTACGGTAATGATGTCTAATAAATTAAATTTCGTCTATAATTATCGAATCCATTGATAGCCGTAACAATGGCCACGCTGTTCGATGGTGACATCACCTGATCCCTGTAATTACAGATAAATTCCATTCTTTAGTAATTTGAAATGTTAATCACAAATCAAGTACAACCTACGTTACCAGTAAATACAGTGCTTTACAATTTTCAATCAGGTTATAAGCCAGGTCACTCAACTTAAAACCAACAAATAGAAATTCACGATAAAGTTTGTTGCTATGATATTTCTAACGTCTTTAATAGGATGTGGGGTGACAGTTTTCTATTATTTAAACCTATATATTTACATTCTTGATGTTTGTTCTGTACATGAATCTAC
>NW_018477617.1:0-1539 GCF_002113885.1 Mizuhopecten yessoensis | reverse complement strand
TGTGCAGAAAGTCACAAAACAGCTGATTGAGGTTCAAAATAGCTTTCGTATAATCTTATATATCCTGTATTCGTCTCTCAGTGTCGTTCTGGGCAGAAGTACGGGAATCAGCAATGTTTTAGTATTTTCTGTTTGTAAAGTAACCAATCAGAATAGAGCTTGGGATCACCTACTTAAAGCTGTCAGATGTTCCGATAAATTTCCGCGTGTGCGTAATTGTACCGCAAGGCCCTAAATAGATTATCACGGCCCGACAAAGGACGAAGCCAACCTCACCGCGCGCAGGTAAGTGTGACAAAATCACTGGAGCGAAACGATCCAAACATAAAGGTAACTGGACGGGCGAGGATCAAAGAGTGCAGCAGGAGATGACATGTGTTTTACCGTTACAGGGATATGTCCGGTTATCCGTTCACAGCTTTGGGTCATAACCCTAACTATTTTGTTGGATGGTAATTATGTGTTCCCCGCAAGTTACAAACTAACAGTTCCGCTAAAACATGTCATTTATTCTCTTTGATCATCTGACATGCACAGAACTTTTCATACTTCCCCGAAAACAGGTAGCCGTTTAGAAAGAGTTGCAGTATCAATCAAGTGCCATAACGTACGTATTTAAGTTGTGAAGCTTCAAGATGCGATTTTGATAATATTCCATAATTTAAGAAATATTCATTTATATACAACTCAATATGGGGACCTTCTAGTGGGTTTTTTTGGTAGCAATTTTTTTTCTTTCATATTTTCACAATTTTAGATGACATTGTGAAACCAAATACCTTTCCACGTTTAAAATATAATCCATTATTTCTTCTTTCATGCACCACCTTTAAAAAAAGAAAAATTCCAAACATTACCAATCAGTTTTGTTTTTGCTTAAAAATAGTTTACTTATACCAGAGACGTTAAAGCCACTCTGTAGTATATACGTCTCTGCTTATACATCTTTTTCCAAATTATTAAAGAATTTGACCTCTTGAGTCAGTTTAACTAAGTGCACCGTGACTAGCTCAAATCAGCCAATGTTTACGATTCAAACTGGGTATTTCTACACGGCTGTTTTATAAAACGCATTCTTTATCGCAAGTAAGGATGTATACAAATTGTTAACTTACAAACTATTTTTAGTTTGTGCTATTGTATCGAGAAAAAAGAAGCTTCGCGATAAAACAGTTACTATCGGCTATTTCCGTATCACATCTTCATTGTTGTGATAATGATATAGATTTGGACCACAATTACGTTTATTTTGGGTAAAAAATGGAGACGATAAAATCTTTCTAAGGTCAGAATTTACAACAGCATTGTGCTTATAATACGCCCGAGCGAGCAGTTTCTACAGAACCGTCCATCTTCGTTCATGATGAGGCTAATTTCAACCTGTATACTATGACTTAAGGGTTATTTTGAAGAAAAAAATACACCATTCTATCGTGTTGAAGCAAATATCTGAAATATTTCTCAATTTTTTATTTCATCTTAGTCTATATATCAACTTAATATTATAGGTCATCTTCGTTTTAGTGCAACCAGGTGCTA
>NW_018477616.1:0-1538 GCF_002113885.1 Mizuhopecten yessoensis | reverse complement strand
TTTCCTTTCGGTGTCAGTCTTAATATTTTTGTTTGTTTTCCATCTTCAAGATCATTAGAAATATTCCCTTCCATAGTTTTCCTTTTTTTATTGAACCGTTTTCCTTTGCCTTGGCTCTTATTGTCATTCAAATCATCTCCACTTCGAAACCCTTTATGTATTGTTTTTACATCATCAGATTTTGTAAGTGAACATTTTGCTTTCTGAGACCTTAGAATAATAGAATCCTGTTGAGATTTTGAGTCAGGTTTGTTTGCTCGAGCTGCAGTTGATCTGAGAAGAGGGGCTGCATATTCTGCCTCTTGTTTGCCATCCTCATCCTCACAGAATTCTTTAGTTTGGATATCAGAGTTATCATTGTTGCCCTCATCAGATCTAGAAAGGTTAAAATTTGTATCAATTTTCCCCTTGTCACTTCCCTCTCTACGCCTAGTTGAAGAAGGAATGTTAGGTTGCGCCATGTCAACGAATGTGACATCGTTCTTAGCAGCACGAGATATGATATTTTTCTGTAGGACAATGTTTTCTGATCTAAAATGTTTTTGCACCTCTAGAGAACTTTTTTCTTTAAGCATAGAAGATTCCAGGCCTGAATCTGCAGTTTCCTTTAATGTTTCCTGGTCAGTACTACATTTATGTGTCTGTCTGAACATCTGACAGAGTTTGACAGCCTCCTCGAGTCCCAATAGACTGCACACATTGAAAACTTTGTCCACATTACATGGCGTTATGTACATCTCCCCCGTGTACATAAACTGGACAACAGCCTGAACAACAAACAAGTCCTGATCCTTGAGAAGCACAGAACTGGAATCCACCTGACCAGTGTTAGTCACTCGACACAATTGTTTTCGAAAGTAAGGACTGCCACTTGCCAGCAGCACCACCTGGTGGACGTTAAGGTTTGCCTGGCATGTCTGGATGGTACAGTCGCAGATGTAACCCCGCTGCTGTAGCTGGTACAGGGACGAAGCTAGACTGGTAACATGACTGGACGATTGCATTAGCTCTTGATATACCATCCTTGATCAGATGTGTGGCTACATGTCCGGCAAGATGTTACCTACAGGTATACAAAAAATAATGTCCAATTTCAAAAGCGGGCTAATTACCAATATGTGGTTTGATTTTTTATTTGAACTCAATAACCCTATATATGTACACATATTGAATCATCCGAGGACCTGTTTTTGGGATACACCTGTTTCTGTGCCCTGACCTTTTGCCTATCGCTGTGTTCATACCACAAGTTTTTAACATCATCACTTTTTGGGTAGTGAAAATGAAAATTTAGTTAACGTCTGCGAGAATTTTGAATAAAAGGAAAGCAAAAAAAAGTAAATCAACCCTATTAAACTCAAAAACATGTGTAAAAATAGCTTTTCTACTATTTAATGTTTTTACTGGATTGAAAAACACTAGAAAAACATCTGGAAGAGGTAAAAAAAACTATAATATTTATGTAACAGGAAAAAGAAAATGCAACGGCCAGAACTATAAGAGAACTGTTCCCGAGGGAAAGGGTCATAATAGATTTA
>NW_018477615.1:0-1538 GCF_002113885.1 Mizuhopecten yessoensis | reverse complement strand
GTACTTCCTATTTCCGTTTATCAATACACTCATTCGACCTTAATGACAGACATACTCAAATATCTCTTACCATTAACATTACAAGCACATTATAAATTATGTGCCACATTTTACTGGAGAAATATTCATGCTATCTGTATCCCAAACTTCTTGTTATTCAAAATTTACGCTTAATTCAACACACAACTAAAAAATAATATATACAATTCATAGAATTACTAAAATCAATATTCTGTAACTGAGCAAGATCAGGTTATCTGGGACAAGGGTTAACCTGTAACATAATCACAACCTAGGTTAAGCAGAGGTTGGGATGTCGCAGAATCTTTGACTGCAATAGCCTGATCTCCAACAGTTACAGAAAACTATTTTTTTTTCTATCACCTCATTAGTTTGAACAGCATTTCATTAACAGTTTACAAGAACCAGATATGAAGTTTTAAAGCCTGCCCCCCCGCCCCTCCCTTTCCCCAGTTATTTGGTCTCTTAAAGCTATGTTTGATTACTTTTGCGTTAAAGTAATTAGTAAGAGAAAACATCACAGCTGAACACTATATCTTATAAGGAGTATCATCAATTAAATAGCATATTTTAGATGCAGAGTCGAGACTGTTGACATCCCCTTGAAAAAACAATGTGGCCTATTTCACATACCTCGGTAAATGTGCCAGACTAATCAAATGAGATAGAAAACTCTAGCTAGGGGTATCATATGGGGTATCTGTCTGAGATGCAGGAATGATAAGTACATACATAGCAAAAATTCAGGGAGAAAAATATTGTGGCTTACAATGCATATACATTTTGACTACTTGAGCATGGTATATTTGATGATGCAGAATCAAAGATGTACTGTTAGGAACCGATGAAGATTATGATAGAAAACCAAGAATAAATGTTCCTGTCTTATAAGATGTCATGTTTCCATCATTAGGCAAGATATTCATATGATTCCACAGATTCATGAAAAGATTAATAAAGATGCAAACAAATGAAGGGCCTGATTACATATGGAGGAACCAAAACTCAAAGGAAATGATCAATGTGTCTCTCTCAGATGGGATCCGCACTATAAATCACAGGAAAGGTACAATTCCACACCTAGAACAGAGCTTCCAATATCTTCAATTCTTTCTCAGACTTTTTCTTGTTCCTTATTTGGTATTGAAGCCTGTAATGAGAAAACAGGGCGGGACTAGGAGTCTATGTCATATAAGCATGCATAGATAACTGCGAACAGAGGCGAAGTCAGGCAGACATGCACAGCCATGCATTTTGGGGATGACAACACTAAAATGCCACAACATTTTTTGAGATGAACAAAGCATGCAATAGCTGCACAGACTTCAGGTCTGTTCAATTGCAATGATGATAGAATATTAGCCTCGTTCCATGTTCAGCGATAGTTAAGTGCAAATTGCTTTTCAATGGTGACAACCACAGATTTGTTCAATAGTGACAACCACATATTTGTTCAATGGTAAAAACTATAGATTTGTTCAATGGTGACAACCGTAGATTTGTTCAATGGTGACAAC
>NW_018477614.1:0-1538 GCF_002113885.1 Mizuhopecten yessoensis | reverse complement strand
GTTTGATACATACGTCTGCTGGACGTTCGTCAAGGACGTCTGTTGAACTGTCTGCGTGACATATGTATAGGACGTCTGTTGGATGTTTTATACAAACGTCTGGTAAACGTTTAATGCAGTCGTTTATATATGCAAGTATGGATAGTGTAGCAACTAATGTGAGGGTGACGAGTGAGCGACCGGCGTCCTATTAGTTCTGTCTTGGCGATGAACGATTCCACCTAATGAGTTATTCTACTGTGTAACCAGTGATTAACTATGCAGACGACCATGTTCAAGCCAGGCTACAGACGGAATCTATATTTTCCTGAGACAAATATAATGCCCGTCAAGAGCGGGCTCCTACAGCCATATTCATTATTATGCTCAAACTCAGATACAGTGCTCAAACCCACATAATGTTTCATGTTCGAGCATGAAAGTTATCACATGAATATAGGCCCTGGGATTTTGTGATCAAGCCTAATTCTTGTTTCCATTATAAATTGATAATAAAATCTTATTTTGTCAATTATTTGGGGAAAGAATTAGGAGACTTAAAGACAAATGCTGTTTTCAATGTTTACATTTTACTTTTTTGAACGTTTGACATGATTTGAATGAGTTACAAGAAATTTAGTTTGAGCAGAAAACCAATGCTTGAGTATGAGAACGGTTTCATGAATACTGGTCCGGGTCATTTTATTCTGCTGTACATAAAGTGTTAGCCGTAGTGTAAGCATTTCTATCCTTCGAAATGCCAAAGTACATGTATATATCAATTTCCTGTCTTGAAGCAAACATATATGGGACGGTTTCCATAATGTTCTGAATATCATCACTTTATCTCTCGGTCTACAATGTCTGGTACTTTAGATCCCTAAACAGATAATAGTATCTGTCTATCTATCCCTACTAAATCGTGATTTATAGACAAATCAATAGCTTTAATTTGTTTTCATTTACTCCATTCACATGAAATTAAGGATCATATCATATTTCATCAACTGATACCTTGAGCATTGTCGATTTTTCAAATCCAACTATTAATGAAATCGAAAGAAAATATTTGTTCACATACTGTTAAACATTGTGTAAGAAGTCAAACCCCACAAAACCTGTAACAAGTTTGCGTTGCTATAGGTATGAGGACCCCAAGTGATGTGACGTTTTAGGCTCTAGTCGGAATCAGGATGGGCGGTTACCTACAGTATACATACATTGTACATGTTTTCGAGCAAAACTATTGACTACACGCTCGACATTGATCTTGTCTAGCTCAACTGTTAAATAATGTACTTCAAACCTATCGCCCCTTTCATAATTCGATCAACCCTCCTTGCAAAATTCTGACAATGTCGACGTGATACGACAATATCACATGGGCTAAATAAACATATCATATTTATGCGAGAAATGCTCAGATTCATTGGTTTTATTTTGGTTACACTGTTTGGACTTTTCGAGTCTTTTAATATTTCTTCTTTTAGATGTTCACATCTACAGTTAATCTTTCGAGAAACATACCAATAGAGGTGTTTTTTTTTTGTTTTTTTTTT